>NC_058134.1:289256427-289272463 GCF_016433145.1 Gracilinanus agilis
ATATAGATATAGATATAGAGATAGAGATAGAGATAGAGATAGAGATAGAGATAGAGATAGATATAGATATAGATATAGATATACTTGGCATCCCAAATAAGATCACAGAGTCTGTATTAATGGTGATCTTAAGGAGGTCAGTGACCAGCTCACAGTCTCCTTCACCCAAACCACTGCCCTTATACATGGACACTTCAATATACATGTTTATGTCCTTCAGACACTGACCTCCCATTCCAACCTACACCTGAATATCTCCCTTAAAGTGGTCATCCAAACTCCCTTTGAAGCACAAGCCTGAAAACAAGTCCAAAGTCAAGATCTTACAGAGAAAACTGACAGAAAGATTCCTGTGATCTTCAGAAAAGGAAGGATGTCCTTCTGGAAGACCAGCTCCATCTCAACAATAATCCTCCAGGAATCCCTCAACTGTGCAATGGATCTAAGGGCTCAGCCACATATGCTCCCCCTCAGCTTCTACAAAGATCAGGTCCTGATGGTGAAGAACAATAAACATGCAGAAGAGACACATCTTGGACAAAGCCAATATAGGAGTTTGTTTTCCTTTTTCTGTTTGTTACACAGGTTTGGGGTTTCCTAAGGCACAGGAGTGGAAGAACAGTAAAATGTTTGATAATAGAAATATATAAAACTTAATTTAAAAAACAAAAAGATCAGGAAGCATCTCTCAACTCACCAAAAAGGGAAGCCAAGCAAATCACTGGACCAGTCAAGGACTTCAAAGGTGTTTTGTTAGCTTTCGCCTCAGGGCTCCCATCACCTCCTTGTTCCTCAGAGTATAGATAAAAGGATTGAGCATGGGGGTTACAACTGTGTAGAAAAGGGAGATGATTTGATCTGTATCTTCTGCAGCATTGGCTCCAGGTCTCATGTAGGCAATGGAAGCAGTCCCATAGAAAAGGGTGACAACCAGTAGGTGGGAAGAGCAAGTAGAGAAGACTTTTTGGCGTCCCTGAGCAGAAGCTACCCCAAGGATGGTAATGAGGATGCGGACATAGGAAAACAGAATCAAGGCAAAGGGAGTAACAATAAAGATCAGGGTGCCACCAAGATTCCCTAAATCAGCCCAGAATGTGTCTCCACTTGTCAGCCTCAAAACAGCCAAATTATCACAAAAGAATTGGTGTATAATATTGGTGCCATGGAAGGGCAAGGCAAAAACTAGCATGGTATTGATAGTTCCTGTGGTGATCCCCATTACATAGGAAGCACCCACCATACCCACACATACCTGCCTGTTCATCAATGTGGCATAGTGCAGGGGCCGGCAAATGGCAGCAAAACGGTCATAAGCCATGGCAGTCAGCAGGCTGCATTCAGCAATGCCAAAGAGGGCAAAGAAATACATCTGGGTGAAACAGCCAGCTGGAGAGATGACAGGATGTGAGGAGAGGAGATCAGTCAGCATTCTAGGCACAATAGTGGTGGTGTAGAGAATCTCTATCATAGAGAGATGCCTGAGGAAGAAATACATGGGAGTGCTCAGGGCTGAGTCAAGCAGGGTAAGGGTGATGATCAGAGAGTTGCCCAAAAGGGTGATCAGGCAAATAAAGAATACTCCCCAAAAGAGAACAAGTTTATAGGCCCCCAAATGTGAGAATCCCAACAAAATAAATTCAGTCACTGCAGTTCCATTATCATCATCCATGTCCCTAAATCTGGATCTGGAGACAGAACCAAAGGAGATTTGTTTATAGTCCCAAAAAAAGAAAAAGAGATAAACAAACTGCTGCAGCAAAAGAGACCCAAGTTAGACAAGAAAATCCTAAGTGTGGAATTATTGTGAATAAGCAGTGGGATGTAAGGATGTCCTTTCTGAGAAAACTATAACAAAAAAAGATTTTTTTTAACTTATCAGAAGTGAAATGACCTAGTCTGGAAGCAGATTGCTTTATGTATTATCAGTATTATCAGAGCCCTGAGTTCCAGGGGAAGAATTCTGTTTTTCAATATTAAAGACAACTAAATATATGAACAGAAATAGACAGGTAATAGAGAAATTGTTTGGGGGCAGGGGGAAGACAGGTAAATGAGAAAAAAAAGAAGGTAGAGAGAGAAGAGGACATGAGAAAAAGAGAAAGAGGAAAGAGAAGAGGAGAAAGCAAAAGAGAACCACTGGAACACTTTGAGGCAGATACACAGAAGAAAAAGGAAAAAATAAGGAAACTTAAACATTCAAACATGGTCCCCATCCCCCAAGACTGTTTCTCCCAGAGTCTGTATTAGAAGTAATTGCTGCTAGAAGCTATTCCCATGTGGTTCCTTGATTTAAAATCCCTGAGCCAAAGCCATGGGGAGACTGATCCCCAGAGAAGGGAACAGAAGACAGGAAGACCAGGCTATAAACTAGAGGGAAGAAGGGAGTAAGAAGAGTTTGCCTATTGGGCCTGACCTACCTAAAAAGTGAACAGTAGCTACTCAGTGTGAAAATAGGATTAACTCTCCCTTTGCCTATTTTTAGCTAATCAAATCAAGAACCTAAAGTACCCCTACTTTACACTGAGAGAGTAAGCTCACATCTCCAAAGGCCACTGCACCCCTACCTTGGGCAGTGCTAGGCAAATTCAAAGACTACCATTGGTTTTTGTGAAGAAGGGGGAGTGACCGGAAGTGATGTGGAAAGAGAAGCATTAAAGAAGAGACCAACATGGTCTATCATTCCTTCCTTTCTTGGCTTCTGGAAAGATTGGTTCCAGAGATTCATTCCTTACTGGCATTTGGAGTGAGTGGCTGAGATCCCTGCCTTGGCTTAGAGGAGACCTTTTCCCCAGATCCTGCATTGGCTTACTGGGTGAGTGGCTAAGATTCCTACCTTGGCTTTGGAGGAAGCTGCACTGGTGGAACTTTGGCTGAAGATACCCCTGGGACCTCTGGCTGAAGATTATCAGGAAATCCACATGGAGAGAAGGGATTTTAGAAAAGCCTCTGCCTAGGTTGAGCCTGGCTTCTCAGGAGAAGGGCTGATGGGCTTATTAGAATCTATCTCTTTATCTACATTTTTCCACTTTCACTCTTTCCACCTCTTTGTTAATAACGTTGCTAAAAGTCATTTTGACTTAAGCTATAATATTTTTAAATTGGTGACCACAATATTACTTTATAATTCTCATATTTAGCATAAAACCTAAATGTTAACTCTTACATCAGGCAGGACCTTCTACTCCCTGAGCTCCCTGAAATAAAGGCATAGAGACCAAGCTCAGGAGATACCTTACTTTTATCTCTGTTGCATCAATTCCAACCAAAAAGATTAGAGTATTGTCATGCTGGGGGGTGGGGTTAACTAGTCTCTCACAAAAGTGAGGTAAATGATAAATACTCTGTGGGTTAAATAACAGAACAACAAACCAGTGACAAATAACTACAGGGTGGTTTGGTAAAGGGAGGACTGGGGAATGGAGGAAAGAGGGAAACCACCAGGAGAACCTTCTGGGCTGTATCTCAGTGGGTTCTCTTTTGTCAAGATTACCAGGTTTGCCTGGGAAAGGAGAAGAACAAGGAAGAGATGGATAAATTGGTTTTAATAACAAAACTAGGATAGGAAGTGAAGGGAAGGAGGAGAAACTAACACTTAGATCTAAAGGTAACTGTCAGGGAATGGATGCAGATGACTACTCTAAACACTAATATCTACCAGGAGATAGCCTACTGCAAGAGCTGGCTGGTCAGGGTTAAGGGTATCAAACGTAGCTGTCCTTGGCTGCTCTCTCGATGTCTCTGTTCCCAGGAAACTGATTAAACAGCAAGATAGTCCAAGTAAGAAGTGACAGAGATGGGATTTTCTGTATGTCCACCAATACAGAAAAGTCCTTTCTTAATCTACAACTTCATGGTCTTGATTGAAGATCTTGTGTTCTGGTTCAAGGACCAACTACTAAGTACTAAGATCCCAAACACCACACAGGCTCACCTAGAAAGCTGCTTACAAAGCTACTAACTGCCAGCAACTCTGAACTGCAGAGTCACTGTGTGAAAGTGTCCCCTCTGGCAGGATTCCAAGTTTGGAATTCTAAACTCTTGCCAATTTGCCAGGCTAAGTCTGCTAACTAAATCTCTAATTTATATTTTCTCTATAACAGTATGAAGGAAGTATCTCAAGCCTGTTGAGAAATGGAGGTCCAGAAAGTAGCAAATCCATGCCCAGTGGGTAGATGCCCTTACAGGATGTTAATAAATGGATTCTGGAGATGCATACCTGCTTCTCACAATGACAATCATCTAGTTTTCCCCCTCAGACCTTAGGAATTTAACACATAGATGGAGCCAGAATCTAATTGACAAGCAAGCCTTCTTGTCTTTATACAAAGTCCTCTCTTGCCTCAGAAACTTTCTAAGGTGGATAATAGGAAGATGACCCAGTAGGAGATAGATGAAAGGATCCTATGGCAGAAGAATGAAGTCTCTTATTACAAAACAACCTTTTCCATCTTCTACAGTAACACCCTTTTCCTGGACTTGGTCATTGTTGCTTCTTCCTTTATCCTAAAAAATTTCAACCAGACAGTGAACTATATCTTGTCCATAACTACCTAATTTGGCCTGATTGTCCTGCTGACCAATGGCTCCAACTAGGTGAAAAAATATATACTTCTTTAAAGAGGTAGCCTGTGGTAGGCAGAGCAGAAGGACAGGGGTTGGAAATGGAGACAAGCAAGAACTAATTTTTTAACTAAGAAAATGCAAAATAACAGTTGTTGGGGGTGGGGGGCTCTTTTTGACAGATTGTTGAAATAAGTTGATCAGAAAAAAACAAAAGAGGTTGTGAAGGAAGCCATAACCCCACAATGCTCTTAAGAATGTGGAGCTGAGTTTAAAAACTTCACACAGGACAAGCTAACAAGGGACTCAGGAGGCAGAGAAATGATATGACAGCTTAGTGCTGGGGACCTAGAGATAATCATACCTACCACTCCACCATATTCAATTAAAATTCTTTGGGTGTTATATCTTCATTTTATAATCATTTATTAAATAGCAAGAAGAGAGAAAGAAACACAAAGTGCTTGCTGGCCAGCTGGGAGCATGAGACCCTGGGGGCTACCCAAACAGATACTGCTTCTAGCCTCTTGCTACATAAGCAGCTAAGCAAGCCCAGAGCCAGAATTTCTGACTCTTTTAGTCTGTAATTCCAGGGAAAATGGATGATTCTGGTCCCCTCCATTAAATTATGTTCTTTCTGAAATCCCTCTCCTCAGCCTTTCTGATTGGAGAACTCAGAACTCAATCAGGGCATGTGGCAGGTTTTCTGCGTGCCAGGAGTTACCATGGGCCTTTAGAATGACTCCAAGGCACAAGCATACTTTACTCCACTTGGCTCTGCCTAGGTCATTTCATTTACTTCACCATACAAGAGACTTCTTGTTTATAGATAAACAAAGAACTTGTCTCCATCCTGTCCCATCCCCAAGGAAAAGCCAGTTAGTAGCTTCAGTCTAGGATCAGAGCTTTCAAATCAAAAGGTTTATTTTAGGGGGCCAAAAAGTGGTACAAATTAATACTAACTTTCCAAAACAATAAGTTGGAGCACAGACTACCTGAGAGTAAAGACATCAGATGTTGGGCAAGGGGAAAGAGGAAGATATCACCAGAAATAGCAGTGGGGGCCCCTCCTGCCAAAGCAGTTACCAGGCAACAATACAGGCAAATTGGCAGGAAAGCAAAAGCTAAGGTATTAAGACAAGGACAATAATTATAACTGGGCAATGTGGGAACCACAGAGAGCATTAATGTTCCCTCGTAGGTTCTTCCCTCTAGTTCTCATCTGGATTTAAAAAATGAGTCATTTTCCTTTTTGTGACCGAGAGCACAGAATTCCCTTAATTTAACTGAGACATTTTCCCCTCTCCTATAAGAGGAAAGAAATATGAATGCATCTTCAAACTTCCTTTGCACAGGCCAAGCAAAATCTAAAGAGGATGAACTCTTCTTGTCACTCCTTGTTTCATACCCTTTATAATCAGAAAATAGATCACTTTGGGTGTGAACCATTCAAACAATGACTGCAACCCCTCAAAATCTGAAAGGCACACATTTTAATATTTCATTATATTGGTTATCTGCTCCCCACATTCTTAAATTCCATCATGTTGAGTGTGAGAGACTTAACTGATAGGGATTCCATGATCAACTTTCTCCCCACTGCATATGTACAAAATATATTATTTATTATATATGTATGTCTGCTTATAAAGACAATTAAAGTGCCACTTAAAAGTTAACAAAGCATCTTTCTCACAACAACCCCCAAGTCAGGCAGTGCAAATATTATTATTGACATAAAAATTAGCCATAGATTTTTTTAAACCCTTATCTTCCATCTTAGAATCAATACTAAGGCAGAAGAGCAGTAAGGGCTAGACAATAGGGGTTAAGGGATTGCCCAGGGACACACAGCTAGGAAGTGTCTGAGGTAGATTTGAACCTAGGACCCCCGTCTCTAGACCTGCTCTTAATCCACTGAGCCACCTAACTGCCCCCACCATAGATTTTTATTTATTTGTTTGTTTGTTTGTTTGTTTGTTTAGAAGATTTTTCCCTCCCTTGGTTACTTGATTTATGATTTTTCCCACCCCTCTTCAAACTGCCCCCTCCCAGAGCTGACAAGCAATTCCACTATATCATTGTTCAAAACCTATTTACATTTTATTCATATTTGCAGTAGAGTGATCTTTTAACGTCAAAACTCTAATCACATCCCCATAGAACCACATGATCAACCATATGCTTTTCTTCTATGTTTCTACTCCTACAGTTCTTTCTCTGGATGTGAATAGTGTTCTTTCTCATAAGTCCCTCAGAATTGTCCTGGATCCTTGCACTGCTGCTAGTAGAAAAGTCCGTTACATTCGATTTTACCACAGTGTATCAGTCTCTGCATACAATGTTCTCCTGGTTCTGCTCCTTTCACTCTGCATCAGTTACTGGAGGTCTTTCCAATTCACATGGAATTCCTCCAGTTCATCATTCCTTTCAGCATAACAGTATTCCATCACCAACAGATACCACAATTTGTTCAGCCATTCCCCAATAGAGGGATACTCCCTCGTTTTCTAATTTTAAAGCAGGGATATAAATATTTTTGTACAAATATTTTTTACTTTCATCTCTTTGGGTACAAATCCAGCAGTGACATGGCTGGATCAAAGGGCAGGCATTTAAAAGAATAAATAAATGAATAAATAAACAAATAATTGAAGAAATATATAAACTAATGAATAAATAAAATAAATATATGAATGAATGAACAAACGAATGAATAAATGAACAAATAAATGAATAAAGCCCTTTGCACATAATTCCAAATTGCCCTCCAGAATGGTCAATGACCTTTTCATTGCTAAAACTATTGGCCTTATCTCAGTCCTCATCCTTCTTCACATCACTTCAGTATTTGAAATGGTTGGTCATCTCTTCCTAGAAATACTCTTTCCCCTAGGTTTTCTCTTTCCTTTTTAGACTTTTCATTATATGACACCTTTCTTAGTCTTGCTTATACTAAGAGAAATGCATGGTGATCAAACATGTATGACCCAGTTAGAATCACCTGTCAGCCAGCACTGGAAGGGGGAAAGAAGGAAGATAAGTTTGATCATATCACTTGAGAAAATTTGTGTGGATATTTGTTATTACATGTAATTGTTTAAAAAAAAAAAGAAAAAGAAAAGGGGGGGAGAAGACAGGAGATCAGAAGCTGCACGTGGCCGTGTTGGTGTACTTCTCTTCGGACTTCGAGACGCTTCCTAAACTGGCTGAAGGAGCGGCTGCAAGAGACAAAGAAGCGGTTGGACTGGTACTGAGTCGCCTTCCCCCTACCTGCACAGAGGCAGCCGCAGATCTGAACATCAGCTGAGCTGCTCTGCTTCGCTTAGCCGGAGTTTGTTGAGGATGGACTGGAAAGAAACACTTTTTTCCTGCAGCTACCAATTGATTCTTAATCTTTAAATTAAAAAAAAAAAATGGACACCTTTTGAATCTTCTTTTTTCAAAAGAGTACACAGTGCTGAGGATCTTTATTTGCTGAATAGTTTTATAGGACCAAGGGTCAGAAGAATAAGGTTATTTCATCTGGTAATAATGATTGTACCTGAAAAAGCCATTTTTCTCAGAAAGACTTTGTGAAAATAAGTGAGTTGATGTGTGTGAAATGCTTTGAATTTGAATGATTCTATAGCAATGCAAGATGTACCTATAATAGTATTGTAATTAGCAAAAATTTTGTTTATGAAAATAATTTGTAAAACTATGAGCTGAAGTAATTCAATGTTGACTATAAAGTTTGTAATCTATTCTTGACTTAATTTGCCAGCTAAAAGATACTACTATATGGTTTTGGGGGGTGGGTTAGGCAATTGGGGCTCAAGTGACTTGCCCAGGGTCACACAGCTTGAAAGTGTCTGAGGCCAGACTTGAACCTAGGACCTCCCTCCCCCCCCCAGGCCTGGCTCTCAATCCACTGAGCTACCCAGCTGCCCCCACTACTATATGTTTTTAAAGAAAAAAGTGCCCTTGATTATACTGACATAGAGAGTAATAACCACTCTACCTCCATGGAAGATCAGAAATATCTGTATCATTTTTTGGTGCTCGGATTGTTAATCTGGTTACTAAACAGGAGCCTTGATTAAATTTACATATATAAATATCAGTGACCTCACTGAAATGGATGTTCCCTATAGTCATACAGATTGCAAACCATCCATAAATGCACATTCTATATGACTTATCCATAAACTTGCAGAATTTTGACACAAGATTGACTCAATATGCTAGAAGTCTTCATTTTCTTTTCACAAATAGAAGATGCCAGAACAATAGGAAGACAGCCTATGGGCTGTCTCTTAATATCTCACTCTTGCTCTGTGACCAGTTCATATATTGTGTGTATACATTTCTTTGATGATATCCTTTAGTTTTATCAAAATTCCTAGCCTGTTCATACCTGCCATATGCTTCTCCATTGTCCTCCAAGTGATTATTTTTAATTCTTCGGAGACTGTTATATGACTGACTCATTAAAGACAATAATACTACAATAATACTAATAGAATATTGGCATTAAGAATATGGATCTTTGTTTCTAGAACTTTGGGGAAATTAAGGGAATTTAGATACTAGACCAGCAGTGTCAAACTCGGGTGCCAAATAAAAATACAGTACAACATAAAAAAAAGAAAAAGAAAAAAGAAAAGGGGAAAAGGAAAAAAAGAGAAATGCATGAAGGACGTAAAGTGAAGAATGGTATTTCTTCTATTTATTTCAATAAATTTAATTAAATTTAAAAATAAAATAAAAGCTGCTTCTCCTCTCCAGGACTGGGTCTATCCAACATTGATAAAAATGTATGTGACTTCTCTCTCTCAGTGGAAATAAAACATCTTTCTGCAGAGCTGTTTGCCTGATTGGTTTGTTAGAGTAATGTAATTGTTGCCTGTTTAGTTCTAAAGTTGGCAATAGTACCCTCTACTCAATCTTATCAGTCATGTGAACTGACTTTAAGTATCTCCTTCACCTTCCCCAGTCCATAGAACTGGGGATCAGGAAGCACCTCCTCCTTCTCCTTCTTCTAATCTTCTACCTCATCCTGAAACTAGCATTAAATCTTTCCATCTCTGCCCACAGGATCTTCTCATTGATCCTTTGAATATCTATTTATGCCAAGAACCGAAGGGGAACCCCAATGGAAATGGCCTTATAATTGTCCATGCTCCCAGAGTCCCCAAAAACTGTTATAAATTAATTCAAGTTTTCTCAAAAATTCTGAACTTGGCAAAATTTAGAGTCTTAGTTAAGAGACTTGTAGATCATTCTGGCCCAACTCAAACTGACATAAATCAGTGAATATGATCTGTTATACTCTGATAAACCATGCAATACTGATTCTCAGACTGTGACTGGCCTGTTATTAATGCAGAGGTAATAAATGCAATTGTTAACTTTTTTTAAGTCCTTTAATAAGAATTAGCTGTCCTTGCCATATACCCAAGAAAATAAATTGGACTAAAGGCCAACAAACAACACAAATGTTCTTCAGAGAATTTAGAAGGACCAAACAGATTTTTGAATACCATTCAGATAATCAGCACCCTGTTGCTGCTTTTCCACAGGGATTAAGCCCAAAGAGAGATAAACTCCAGAATGCAATAGGTTGGGAATTTTTAAATCCCATCAAGGTGCTAATGCAAATGTCTAATTCTATACACCATCAGCTCTGATGAAGCTGGTTAAATAGATGACCCTACAAGCTACCGGGCAAACACAATGGAAAAGGGACAAACTTCTGTAGCTAGGGGAATATCAGCAGACTCCATTAGTACATGTAACCAGGGCTTGGCTTGGCTTGGCTTGGAGCTTGGGCACCTTACTTGCCTCTGGGAGAAGACATTCTGAATTCCCCTGCTACATGAATAAGAGTAACCCCTTTCCATTAGTGTAGCTGGAATAAGAAGCATCTTTAAAAATGACTGGGATAAGAACAGCTATGTAACAGCAGATAGAGTGCTGGGGCTGGAGTCAAGAGGACCTGAGTTTCAAATTTGGATTTAGATAATCCCTAGCCTTGTGACCCTGGATTAATCACTTTATCCCAGTTTCCCAGCCCTTGCCACTCTTCTGTTTTAGAACTGATACAGAACTGATATAGAATGTAAGGGCTTTCTTTTTTTAACCCCTGGATCGCTCTCCCTTGCCCTCTCTCCCTCTCTTTCTTTCCCTTTCTCCCTCTCCACCTCTCTCTCTCTTTCTCTCTCTCTGTATCTCTCTCTCTCCCCCTCCTTCCTCTCTCTCTGTCTCTCCCTCCCTCTGCTCTTTCTCTCTAGCTCTATCTCTCTCTCCCTCTCTCTCTCCCTGTATCTGTCTCCCTGTCTCTCCCTTTTTATCTGGCGCTCTCTCTCTCTGCCTCTGTCTGTTTGTCTGTCTTTCTGTCTGTCTCTCTTCCTCTCCCTCCTTCTCAATCTCTCTCTCTCCAACCAGAAGTAAAGTGAAGTTCCAAGTTCACTCACAGCATGGGAGTCATGAATTGATAGATAGAAAGAAGAATTGCTTTTGCCTTCTCCTCACTTTTTCACCCTATGGACAAAAGGGGCTGGAGTTAGAGGGAACAGCTTGGAGTTGGGAGTTTCAGTTTGGTAATGTGCTTCATTTGTCTTTCTGCTTCTGGTCGCAGGCAATGCATTCCTCATTATATCTGGGAATTGAAGCCATGGCAAATTTGGAGGCAGGATTCCAGGCCAGATGTGTGGTCTGTCAGCCTCAGCAGGGAAGCCCTGAGAATCCAGGATGCCTGGGCCTCAAGCCCAAGGGGAGGTTGTAGATTTGGAATTTGGGGCTATAATAAGCAGAAACGTAGCTGAACTCTGAACCTAAGCCCCTCTCATTCCTCCAAGTTATGACAGAATAGGGAGGATTATGTCCCCAGTTTCAGGAGGATACCTTGAAGTAAATATTCCTTTTTAAAACTTCATCAGGGGGCAGCTGGGTAGCTCAGTGGAGTGAGAGTCAGGCCTAGAGACAGGAGGTCCTAGGTTCAAACCCGGCCTCAGCCACTTCCCAGCTGTGTGACCCTGGGCAAGTCACTTGACCCCCATTGCCCACCCTTACCAATCTTCCACCTATGAGACAATACACCAAAGTACAAGGGTTTAAAAAAAAATCTAAAATAAAAAAAAAAAAACTTCATCAAACTATTAAAGTTAAATGGAACTATAGTTTAAGGGATCCCTGACAATTGCTGGACACACCATCAGTGGGGACCAGAGTGAAGAGCAGAAACTAGACTCCCTCACTGCCCCCCTTAAGGGAGAACCCTAAGAAAGGAGTGAAATACATTTCACACCTGGCATTCAAGCAATAGGGACCAGGACAGTCACAGTTACATGGCACTGCCAGTCCTTATATACAGCATGTTCTGACAAACAATTTCATTATCACAAATAAGGATACTGGAGAGCCAAATGTCTTTACCCTCCCAGGATTCATTGCACCTTGACACACCTCCTACTGCTGTTCTTAAATCCCCAATTAGAGGACCTAGACCAATGATGGTGAACCTTTTAGAGATGGAGTGCCAGGCCCTATCCCCACCCCCCCCCAAGACCAAGTGCCATGCCCACCACCCCAGAGACCAAAGGCCATGTCCATCCCCCCCCACCCCAAGTGCAAGGCACTCCCTGACCCACCCTTATCCCACACAGGGGAGGGAGGATTCACTCCCATCTGGCTGCTGGGAAGAATGTAGAAAGGAGGAGGAGAGTGGCCCAAGTGTTCTGCTTCCCTCCAGCTCTGCCATCTGTGAGCTGCCCACCTTACCCTCTGTGCACTCCCATTGCACTGCTACACAGAGGGGCAGAGGATGTGAAAAAATGTCATCAGGCATGGAAGAGAGGGAGAAGGGAGCAGTTCCACCCAAGTCCCTCTGCCTTTCTAGTAACAGACTCTGAGTTGGGGGACAGTCAAATGCCCACAGAGAGTCCTCTGCTTGTCATCTTTGGCACCCATGTCATAGGTTTTCCATCACTGACCTAGACATCAGGGATGTTTTCATACCCACATTCACTGTAGACCCATCTGTCCCTGTGTAGCTTTCTCCACTACTAGGGAAAATATCCCTTTCTTAATTGTTACCAGAGCCTCCCACTCAATTCTACAAGCTTCTGAATTTTCCTTTTTGCAGACACCCCCAGAGATTATAAATATTGTGGGAACAGGAAAGCAAGCTATTCCCCATCCTATCTCCATTCCTGCATCCCTTTCACAAGCATACCTTATTATTTAGCCCATGTATCCTAGCCAATTTAATGAGAAGGGATCTGTTGGGTAAGGTGAAACTCATTATTTATTATTGCCCTCATGGGCTCTCTCTGGCTATATAGAAATCACAAGAAATGGAAATATCAACACCCTTGACTTATGAGGGTACCCACTAGTGTTGATCCTTCATCCTTGCAGGAAGATCTGTAAGACCAGTGACTCCTCAGCTTTGGGTCACACGTGCCAACCAGGTTGGAGCTGTCCTTGTTATTGAGCTAATTCACACCAGACAGAACCCAGACGAATCACTTCCTCATGTTCTAAAGTATGCTATTTGCAATGAAGGTAAGGAGAATGTTCAGCTAGTCATTATTCCCCTCCTTAAATATAATTTTTCTTCCCATAATAATAAGTACGATGCACTTATCATCCCTGACAAGAAACCAGGAAAAGATAAGCTTGTTCAAGACTAGCAAGCTACATACATGCTTCTGTCCTGCCCAGTGGCCCCTAAACATTTCCTCTACTATTAGGAGCATTCTCCTCCCCAATCCATGTCATTCATTTCATAGTAGTTGATTTCCTTTCTGCTTTTCCTCCAACTCAGCACTCCCTGAGAGTCAATTCCTGTTCACATGTACTATATAGAATCTCCAACTCTGTTGTCCCAGTCATCAAATAAAGACCCAATTTAACACCTTCAATTAGGCCCAGGATTGCCCAGTACATTGATGAGCCTCTGATAGCATCCTCTACCCTGGAAATGTACAAGTAGGATACCTTGCCCCTCCTGGGGGTCTGGGTGTTCCAAGACATAAAGTTTCTAAAAACGAACAACCAATCTGCCTTCCCTATATCTCTTATGTGGCAAGGACTGTCCCCCACATGTAGCAGGGAAGTGTGCTTGTGTGACTCGAAGAGAGGCAGAATCTTTAGCTTCTTTTCCTCCCATCCACCTCCAAGTGGGATTTTCATTCTTGCCAGGACTTAGGACCAAAGGCCACTTTGTTCTTAGAGAGAAAAGGAATTCTATCTATCTGTTCCTTTAAATATTGTTACTCAAGGGAATATGAGTCCCAGCTTCAAGCTAACTTCTGGTCACTGTGTTATTAATGACAGGAAGTAGGACTCCAAGCTTTATATCCAAGGCTTGACTCCTGTCTCACAAAATACCAGTTCTGCNAATTTATCCGATTCCACAGCAAAACAGAAGTCAGAGAAAGTATACATGGGAGGATATACACCAGATGATAAAGAGCAAAGTCACTTACACGAGGAAGACAACTCAGCTCAACCAAACCCTAGAGCTCACCCAAGAGGAAGTTCCACAAAGACTCTACTGTAGTGAGCTAGAGAAAGGGACATAATGGAGACTGCTACCTCCTCTCATGTCAACTTCTTCCCAAAGTCTTTTCCTTCAGAACCTGAAGGGCTGGCATTTTCCATCTTTTTTTTTTCAAAGATGAAATCCAGAAGCACTCAGAGTGACTGTAGAGCCAGAAGAGCCTCACAGAAAATTCAAAGGTCCAAAGATAGCAGAACTCTCCTCTCTCCCCTCTCTCCACCAATAAAGAGAAAGTCCCATGCCAATAGGCTTTGAGCCTGAGATTACACTCATTTATGTCATGATATGTCAGCTGAAGTAAGGTACTTCTCTAATAGAGTTCAGGCTGTCTTTCAAGATCCCTGTCCCACTATCAGAATAATAATGATGGTAATAATATCTAGCTTTAAGTTTTGTACAACAACCTTGTACTCTTATCCCATTTTACAGATGAGGAAATTGAGATAGGCAGGGATTAAGAGACATGCCCAGGGTCACAAAGCTAGCAAGTTTCTAAGGCAGAACTTGAACTTAGTTCATTCTGAGCTCAGCTACAGCACTCTATCCATTGCACCAACTGCCTACAAATGGGAAGATTTAAGGGATGCAACTGGATTTTGTAGACAGACAGTTCAGAGCTATGCAACCCTTTTTAAGCCAAAACCTTCACAGGCTTCAATCAACATCACTCCTTGGCTACTCTCATGATACATTGATCCGGGACAAGTCTGAGTGACTTAGGACAAAGAACACTCCCCACCTCCAGAGAAAGAACTATTGGAGTCAGAATGCAGATGAAAGCGTAAGATTTGTCATTGCTTTACTTGGGTATATGATTTGGGGTTTGGGTTTTATAAGATTATTTGCTTACAAAAATGAACAATATGGAAATCTGTTTTGCGTGATAATACATGTATAACCCAGATCTAATTGCCTGTCAGCTCCAGGATGGGGGAAGGAAGGAGGAAGGGAGACAATTGGATCACATAACTTCTTATAACATAATCATCTAACATAATATAGCTTATGTGGAAATTTGTATTACATGTAATTGGTAAAAAAATAAAATAAAATAAAATGAGGCATATTTCCAATTTCAGAATCACTAAATATGGAAACATTTTGCAACTGACAGTCAACCTCTCCCTGACCTGCTGCCCTATCCTATTAACTACATCTTCTAAAGGGGAATTACATGTTTCTGCAATTGTATATCTTCTTACTCCAAGCACAATTTAAAGGATGTCCCTCTCTAATACCTCAGTCCCATCCTCTTTGAGGACCCTATGACTCAGAACCTCAGAGTTCATGATTCCAAGGGAAAAGCCTAGCCTGGGATGGGGATAAATGGTAGGCAGATCTGGATAGAGAATATGAATTTCACAATGGTCCTGGAGGTCAGAGGAATTAGAAGCAACTAGAAGCAGACGTGTTCTAAACAACACTTAGCTCTTAACTTAATGAGCCAAAATTCTGGATGTCTAGTTCCTTAAAGGCGACCTTGTTACATTTCTGTCTGTGTCCTCTGTACCTTGCACAATGTCTTGCACATAGTAAGCACTTAAAAAATGTTTCTTAAACTTGTGTGAATTCTCTCTGCTTCTAGTAACTTCACACTTAATAGAGCTTACTCTGGGAGTTCTTACCACTGAAGTACTGGAATTACTGATACTGAAAAGAGCCTTTGGAACACTTTATTGCAAAGCAAGGGGAGAGCTTCCCCTCTAAAACATTCTATTATACAATAGAGAGGGATCCCAAGCCCTAAGGTAGTGCTGTCTAGGGTATGTCAAAACTGGTGTATCATAATCCCAATCAATCATTCACATCTGTGTCCCTTCCTTAATGGATATGGCTCCCTCTCAGACTGTGGCCCTAGACTTAGTATATAGATATAGATATAGAGATAGAGATAGAGATAGAGATAGAGATAGAGATAGAGATAGA
>NC_058134.1:289272963-289290054 GCF_016433145.1 Gracilinanus agilis
GCTGCTTCCACAGTCGTATACCCGTCTGCACTGGTTCCCCACTTAGGCTTAGTTCTGCCTCCACCCACGCCTCTACTCAGCCGGCACTCTGCGCGCCCAGCGTCCTGCTCCGGCGCGCGCGCTCAGATTTCGCGTGCTTTTTTTGACTTAATGGGGTCCTAAGTCTTGCTGCTGTCAGGAACAGGTCCCGGAGCTGCTGATGACTCGATGGGTGCCCCAAACTTGCTCTATTTCTTTTTAGCTGGGTTCGGAGCTATAGGTGAGTGTGGAGGGGGTGGGGGTGGGGCGGTTGCTCAGCTCGCGATTGAGTGAGTGAGAGCCCTTTTTAGCCTGGAAATGTCTCGATTCCACGTACCTTCCACGCTGTGCCCTGTTGTGGGGTTCCTCCGTTCGTCTGGACTTGTTTTTATGTCCCCTTGAGGAGTTTTGTATGTTTCGGTCAGGAGAGGTTAAGAGCTGCTTCTTACTCTGCCGCCATCTTAACCCGGAAGCCTCCCACATCTTTTTTTAAATTAATTTTTTTTATTTTTAGAAAGATTTTTCATGGTTACATGATCCATGTTTTTACTTTCCCCTTCATCTTCTCAAACTCCCCATCCCCCATAACTAACACACATTTCCACTGGTTTTAACATGTGTCATCAATCAAGACTTATTTACATATTATTGATAGTTGCATTGGTGTGGTCCTTTCGAGTCTACATCTCCAATCATGATATCATCAACCTATCTGTTCAACCAGTTGTTTTTCTTCTGTGTTTCTTCTCCTGTAGTTCTTCCTCTGAATGTGGGTAGCGTTCTTTACCATAAATCCCTCAGAATTGTCCTGGGTCATTGCATTGCTGCTGGTACAGAAGTCCAGAACATTCTATTTTACCACAGTATATCAGTCTCTGTGTACAATGTTCTTCTGGCTCTGCTCCTTTCACTCTGCATCAATTCTTGGAGGTCTTTCCAGTTCACATGGAATTCCTCCAGTTTATTATTCCTTTGAGCACAATAGTATTCCATCACCAGCATATACCACAATTTGTTCAGCGATTCCCCAATTGAAGGGCATTCTCGCTTTCTAGTTTTTTGCCACTACAAAGAGTGCAGCTATAAATATTTTTGTAAAGTCTGTTTATCAATGATCTCTTTGGGCTACAAACCCAGGAATGGTATGGCTGGATCAAAGGGCAGGCATTCTTTTATCACTCTTTGGGCATAATTCCAAATTTCCATCCAGAATGGCTGGATCAGTTCACAGCTCCACCAGCAATGCATTAATGTCCCAATTTTGCCACATCACCTCCAACATTCATTACTCTCCCCTGCTATCATTTTAGCCAAACTGCTAGGTGTGAGGTGATACCTCAGAGTTGTTTTGATTTGCATTTCTCTAATTATTAGAGATTTAGAACACTTTCTCATGTGCTTATTGATACTTTTGATTTCTTTATTTCAAAATTGCCTATGCATGTCTCTTGCCCATTTATCAGTTGGGGAATGGCTTGATTTTTGATACAATTGATTTAGGGAAACAACAAACTGGGAAAAAATCTTTATAATAAAAAATTCTGGCAGAGGTCTAATTACTCAAAGGTTTCCCACATCTTGCTGTAGCAGAAATGGGGATTAAGGCAGGAGAAGAGATAGAGATTGAAAATATTTTATGTCTTATCAGTGATGAGCAGTTGCATATCAGTGTATGTCCAGCCACTCTTATTTGTCCCTTCTCTCCCCAGTTTTCTTTCTCCTTCTTTCCTCAGCAATTCAATAAATTTTGCTTAATAACTTTTCTCTTCTGCTTTGAGATATTATATAAAGGACCTGTAATTCTCTCTCCACCCTCACCCCCCACATAATCAGCAAAACATTGAAAACATTTCAGTGTTAAATTTAACACTTTTTTTAGAGGATATTCTTTCCTCAATTACCTCTTGCCTACTGCATTTTCACAAATGCTGCTAGTACACAAACTAGCAAAGAGGCCTGTGGTGAACATAAACTAAACGTTTTAAAAATGGAAAGGGAAGCAGAATTTTCCAGAAGGAAAGATTTCAGCTATACACAAAGGAGTCTGAGGGGAGAAAGAAGAATGAAAATAACTACTTTGGAGTCCATAATACAGAGTGGTTTCAGCAACATTTCTTCTGACTCAACCAACCCTTAGAGCCTGGTCTGACTAAATAGATTTACGACCAGAGTCCTGTGTCCTTCTTTTCTAACACTTGCCTCTTTCTAGGCTTCTCTTCTTTTAGTCTCACTAGCTATTCATGGCCTCCCCTTCTCCAACTCCAAGCAGTCTCCTCCTAAACTTGCCAGGAATAGGATTTCGCTTCAAGACTCTTATAGATTCCCTGAACTGACTCTTAAAAGTAATCTGGAGCCATGACCCATCATTTATTGTCCTATGTTGTTTCCTTTCTATTTCACTGAAGAGATTTAGTCATACTTTTAAAGGGGACTACTTCAGCATGGTCACATTTTTATAGCTTTTTAACACCACTCAGTATAACCACGTTGATTAGGCATGGGAATGATTAACTCACTTGCGTAAATAAATTTACAGACTTGTAATAACAAGAGAAACAGGAGGGAGTAGAGGAGAGTCTTTGGGAGTAGAGGCAGTGATCAAAGTAATATAAACAAAGCCAGTCACATTGATCAAATGATG
The DNA here is from genome assembly GCF_016433145.1 of Gracilinanus agilis. Lineage (NCBI taxonomy): Eukaryota > Metazoa > Chordata > Mammalia > Didelphimorphia > Didelphidae > Gracilinanus > Gracilinanus agilis. The sequence continues at coordinate 289,275,623 of NC_058134.1, forward strand.
AATTAGAACAGTTTGGGGTGGAGGTAGGGGCAGGAGGGAAGGGAGGCAGTGCAAAAGAATTAAGTATAGGAAAGCACAACCTAACAATTTTAATCTTAAAAAGTGAATGGAGAAATGGATAAAAGAACCCAGATTCCACTAATTTCTGGCACACAAAAAATATAAAGACACAAAAAGAATGAATATAAGGGACTAGAACAAAATTTGTTATTTATTAGACAATTCCAAAAAGACAGGAATCATAATCAATATTTTATGCCAGACAACAATAAAAATTTACATTGTCAAGAAGAAAAAACAGAAAATTTATTCTAGCATGCATCCTATATTATCCTACATTATGCTTAAAGGCACTAATAAAACAATATCATTATTAGATTTATATGCACTAAAAAGCATAGCTTCCAAATTCATAAACTAAAGACCAATTGCATAAAGACATAAGGAAAAAAACAAATTTAACATACTAAAAAAATTCTCTTTGAGATCTTGATAAATCTATCAGGGAGATAAACAAAAAGGAAGTCATGGAGCTGAACAGAATACTAGAAAAAATTAGATCTGAAAGATGTATGGAATCCTCTATGTGGAAATATTTTTAAATGCCTATATATCTCAGGAACAATGATACTTTTATAAAAATTGATCATGTGTCATAGCAAAAATATTCTAAATAAATGTAAAAAGCAGAAATATTAAAGACATCCTTTATAGAACATCCTGTGATAAAACCAGGAATTAATTTAGGGGACATAAGGAAAAGATACAGCTCTAAAGGAGGACGAAATAATGAAAGGCATCTTGAATGGGAGATATATGACCAATGAGATGAACAAACAGACATTTTCTTTGGTAATCACAACTTCTTAGAACTCTCCAAAATAAGAATTATGTGTGAAAGATAAAATAATTATGACTAGTCAAAGGCTAAAGACACCAAGAATTCTAAGGAATTGTAAGACATTAGGATGACTGTATTGCCTAGAAGTGGTAGTTGTAGCTGTGCTCAGCCAGAGAACCAATGTACATAAGGAGCAAGAGTAATGAAAACATAAAGATCCATAGACCTAGCTGAGCAAACAGTAGAACCAGACGCTCAGGAGAGTTGACCCTTAACCCAGAAGTAGAGCCCAAATCTAATATAAAGTCCAAAGTAAAGAAATAGGCTGGAAAATTAGCAAACAATAACAGAAAGAATCTCATCATAAAAAGCTACTATGGTGAAAAAGAAACTTAAGACACAAATGCAAAAGAAAATGACTTGAACACATATTTTAGCAAAGCTTCAAAGAAAAATGCAGATTTTTATGTTATGTTAAAAATAACATAAGAATGGTAGAGATAAAATTGGGAAATGATATAAGAACAATGCAAGAAAATATGAAAAGAGAATTAACAGTGTGGGAAAAAAGGCACAAAAATACTGAAGAAAATAGCATCTTGAAAATATGATCTGGTCAAGTGGAAGCTAATGACTTCATGAGACAGAAAGAAACAAACGAAATCAAAAGAATAAAAAAAAGTAAATGGGAACTATCCTATTGAAAAAGCAACTCACATAGAAAATAGTTTGAGGAGGGATAACTCAAAAATTACTGGAGCACTTCAAAGTGATTTTTAAAAAAGAACCTAGTCATGATATTTCAAGAAATTATTTTTTAAAAGCCCCAATATATTAGAAATAGAAAGCAAAATAAAAGTTGAAAGATTTCACAGATCACATCCTGAAAAAGATTCCTAAATGAAAACTCCCAGAAATATTATAACCAATTTTCAAAGCTCCCAGGTCAAAAAAAAATACTTTAAGCAGTCAAAAAGAAACAATTTAAATATTGTGGAGCCAGAGGATCATACAGGATTTAGTATCTACCATCACAAAGAAGGGGAAGGTTTGGAATATGATATTCTAGTTGACAAACAAGCTAGTATTGTAACCCAAGAATAAAAACTGAATAGAATCCAATATAGGGCTTCCAAGCACTCCTGGAACAAAAAACTATTGAGAACAAAAAAAATCTAATATTAAAATAAAATATTCAAGAGAAGCATTAAAAGGTAAACATGAGTGGAAAATTATAAGAGACTTAATAAGTTTAAGCTATTTACATTCACAAATGAGAAAATGTAACCTCTAAGAACTTTCTCATCATTAGGGCAGTTAGGAGTTCATGTGGACAGCAGGTATGGGGTGTGTCTAATATGTTTGAATATGGAGTTTGACACCACTACCTTAGACTACTTATTTCCATAACCAATACAGAGGCTAAATTAAGAATAAATAAATATAAAGATCATGAATCAAAGAATAAAAGCCTAGAACAGTTGGAAAGGAAAAATAATTATTGAAAAAGAGTATGATAAAATATCCTTTTAATTTAAACCTAGACTGATAAATGCCAAATGCCTATACAATCTGAATTTAAAGTCACATTTAAAATATAAATGAAAACTGTCACATTATGAATAGAAAACTTGTGTGGTGAAGTAAAGGGAGAGAAGAGATCACACAAGACAAAATAGGCAACTCTCAGGACTGCTTGTGGAAGGACTGGAATGATGCTGAAGTTGCCGTACAACATTTTGTATAGTCTGCAGGATTGGATTGGAATGTCTTGTGGAAGAAAAAGAAGTCCTAGAGACTGAAGGCCCTAGTATAGAAATGTTACACTCCATGGTCTTAACTATGATTCAGGGGGTGTTGGTTGCATACTGTAGCATCCATATTTGCCCCAAGAAAATTAAAGTGGACACTGAATTTGGACTTTGGGGAACTAGAGTTAGGTGTAAACTTTGTCTTTAATTTTTAAGAACTTTGCCTTGAAAATTAAAAGTGCTGTAAATAGTTGTCTGAATTTGCATTATTTTTGAATTCAGAGATTATAGTCATTTCTAAGTTCAATGACCCTTCCTGGGTGTAAGCCCAGGCCCTCCCCAGAAACAGTATTTTGTGATTATCTAATAAAAGGGTTGAACGAATTTTGGAAGCTATTTAATATGGCATAGGCTCATTGAATCATAGATCTATAGCTAAGGAGAATTTTGGATGCCATTAAATCTATAATTTTATAAATAAAATCTATAATTTTATAAATAAAAAACTGAGGCTGAGAGAAATTAAGTGATTTGCCTAGGGACACATAACTAGTAAGGGTCTCAGGGAGAATTATGTCTTCCCAACACAAAGTTCAGGACTATATCCAAGGTACCAGTTTTGCTAAATGCCAAGTGCCAACTGTGCCACTGGGATTTTGTTGGGCCTTTTTTGTGTAGGGCATTGGGGGAGGTACACTGGCACTGGAGCATACCAAAATTGATAGTAACCCATGATAAGGATCAGTGATTGTGAGATGGGCACAGGATCTCCTGGACACCTCAAATACCTAGAGGAATCCTAGGTCAAAGAATATATGAGGAATTTCCCAATCTGGCACCCCTGCAGTGCTGGCTGAAGAAAGAATATATGAGGAATTTCCCAATCTGGCACCCCTGCAGTGCTGGCTGAAGAAAGCTGCAGCCAAAGAGATGGCTGAATAAACAAAAGATTCTCTGCCTCTTGTTTTAGATGTATTTATACTAGTTTTATGATAGGGGTCTTAGCACAGAGGAATACCTTCTGTTTGTACCTCAAACATCCCTAGATTCCTCAAGATAGGCAGCTCACCTACCTTTATGATCAGGATGTCATAAATGATGGATACCTGTGCTTATGCCCCCAGACTAAAAGGCACCTCACTATGTCACCTAATCCCACTCCTTAATCTCCCTTGTTTGTCCCTCTCCCCACCTTTCTTTCTAAGCCACATAGACCCTATTCCTTTAGGATATAAAAATCCTAGACTCCTCTTCAGTGAGGCAGTTTGGTCCTACCCCTGCCTCCTGGCCATTTAACTGAAATAAATTTCTCTGTTTTTTAAGATAATCCTCCAAGCCTGTCTTTCTTGAGGGAGCAGCCTTCCTGGCATAGGTTAATCTCAAACTTTCCCACTTAGGTCTTATGAAGCTGAGGGGTTTTAGAAATACATGTTGAATATTTTAAAATTATTTTTAGTATGAATTCAATTGCTCAAATATGATAAAACTTAAATATATTTATGAATAATATATATATGTGCATTATGTATCAAATTTATATTGAAAGGGAGGGAGGAAAACATATAATAATGTGTATTCAAAGAGGCCACATTATACCAATGTCAATCTTTTTTATTCTACTCTAAAGGGAAAGAAATGAACACAGAAGATGACCTTTTCCAATTTTCTTCACTGGGAAATTAGAAGGTCCCAGGGTCTCTAAGAACTTTAATCAAGTCCTGGGAGTAAGGACAAGACTGGATCAGTGGACTCAGGATTTATCCACCTTTTTACTATGAGCATGCCTAAATGATACCTTTTATGGAACTAGGACCAGAATAGATGGTGACCACAATCTCAGTGCAAACATCGCAGATGTTTTCCTGTGGTTCCTTATCTGTCTTTCCTCTAGACTTGAGGTAAAAACCTTGTTTCTTCATCTGGTAAGAGTAGGGGAAGGGGAAGGACATCTTCCACTCCCAGATAAGTCTCTTCTATCTTTTGGAACCTTCTTCTTTGCAGAGAGGACCCCTGGGGTCAGCTGAGTCCCTGGAAACTCTGCCCTCAGGCTTGTCATCATCTGAATGCAACCAATTGTCTTTAGGTAGTTTCTTGATTAATTGCACCCTTAAGTAGACAGAGAAATCATTGTTCCTTTTCCCAATTCTCTTTCCCCTCCTAGAATAGGACCTGAAGACATATTTACCTTTGTTCCTGTACTGTGAGTTTCTGGGTTGTGGAACCCTGTTCTTGGAACCCAAGCTGTCTCTCCCTCCCATTACTTTCTACTGGGCATAGTCATGGTTAAAAGGATCATCAAGGACCTGTCTTCTCAAGCTGAAGATCACCCTGTGCTTCTTAAGCTGTCATCCACGACTTTAAGACCATGAAGTTCTACACCATCCTGTTCTTGGTCAGTGTGGCCTGTGCTGTGGGCTCTAGCCGTAAGTCTTCTTATTTCTTTATCTTTATCTACACAAACTTCCCTATCTGGGACAGGGTAGAGCCAGGAGAAAATTATACCTTCCCGGTCTAGATTGGCTCCATCCAGAGGCTTTTATAATAAAGAAGAGACAACAACAGCCTTTATGAATGACTGAATGGAAGGACTGTCCAGAGGTAAGAAAGAGGGACAAGATGACCCCTCCAACTGCCTCCCAGTCTTTGGAGTCTAGAAATCAGTCTCATATTGTCCCTAGAGGGTTGGAGTTGGAGCCAGGAGTGTCTGAGAACCAAATCCAATTATTTGACCAGTCAAATTCATAGTCTTTAGGAAGATCAAATACAATAGTACATTCAGAAAAGAGAAATATAAAGCACTACAGAAATATATGGGATTTTTTTGAGGAGAGAGTCTAAATTTCTGATATCAGTTGTAGGAAACCCTAAGTGTAGAAAGTCCTCCACAAATGTGGATAGCCAACATCTATAACTTCTTGTCTTAGAGAGTTGTCTGGAGGCCCTGAAAGAGTGAGTCACTTGCCCATCTAAGAGGTTGGAAAAGAAGGGATTTTTTTCTTTATTTGTCATTATTATTGTTCATTCCTTCTCATGTTCCTTTAAAGAATCCTTCCGATGAACCTTTGACAAACTAGGGGGTGCCCTATAGAAATGAAGACTAGACCTGGAATTGTCTGGACCCTGAAGTAGGGCAGAGGATCTTACCCTCTCACATCTTTTTTCTTCATTTAACTCAGAGCATTTCACCACCATAATAAATAGATACAGCTTCCTTCCATGATTAATGCTCTCCTGCATCAACACTTTGTCTTAGCCAAGGGTTCCCTCTACCCAATACCTATGCAGAGACCTTTTGAGTGTTCAGAGATTTCTGATGGTGGCATCATGATAAAAGCCCCTAACTAGGCATAAGAAATCCAAGATTTGGGGTCCAACTATCTACTAGTTTATGCCTAGTATTGTGACCTAGAGGATGTCACTGAAACTCGCTGAGCCATTATTAAGGTACCTTTCAACTCTGATATCTGTTAGAACAATCTTCCTCTATTAAATCTGCATATGTTCTTATGACTGCTTTTCCTGCCCACCTTCAAAACTTTACCTGCTTGGCAGATCTCTTTCTTCCTCTTGACAACTTAAGGAATCTAGCAAACATAGACATGGATCTGAAAGGGACCTCAAAGGTCATTAAGTCAAAACCTTCATTTTATAGATGAGGGAACTGATTTTAAGCCACTGAAATGATTTGTGAAAGGTTACCTAGGTAAGCAGAGCAGCTAGTTGGCACAGTGGGTAGAGTGCTGGATCTGGAGTCAGGAGAACTTGAGTTCAAATGAAACCTCAAACACTTACTAGGTGGGTGACCCTGGGCAAGTTACTTTACCTCTGACAGCTTCAGTTTACTCAACTGTAAAATGAGTTGGAGAAGGAAATGGCAAACCACTCCAATATCTTTGCCAAGAAAACCTCAAGCTTATCTTTCACACTGCTGTAGTTCCTAATGAATAACTCCAATCACTTCAGTTCTGTGCTCAAAAATTTTCAGTAGATCTCCATTGCCTAACAAAGTATAAACTCATGATCCTAGCACTCACAGACCCTCAAAAGCTAGCCCCAGTCTGCTCTGTTACTCTTATCTCATACTATTCCCCTCTGGCCACTAGTTTACAGTCAAGTTAAAATGTGTGACTCACTGTTCTCATCTTGATGTGCCTGTCTCCAGACTTTGAATCATGTCTGAAATATCCTCTCCCTATTCCCAACTTATACCTATTAAAATCCTTTTCTTTCCTCAAGGCCTAGCTCAGGTACTATCCCCTTCCATGAAGCTGCCTTGATTGCCCCAGCTAAAAAGACTCTCCTTCCTTGAATTTCTCATCACCTCTTATCTTGATTTCTTCTTTGTATGTTCAATTCTCTCAAGGGATTATATCTGTTTTGTGTCTATATCTCCAATACTATAATCATTACAGCTTATAACACAGAAAAAAATAATTGATCTGTATTTGTTGAATTAAACTGAAAAAAAAAATGGTGCAGAGCAATGAGAACTGAAGTGGGCAATTGGGCCCATGTGGGTCTTAGAGATACCAGACTTAGAGTAGAGAGAAGTCATATTGCAAAGGGTAAAGGATGGAATGGGTCATGTGGAAAGTGAGTAAAGACTATTCTTTTTAGAGTTCTTTCTTTAAAAGTTTATTCATTTAATGAATTAATTAAGGATATTTTCCCATGGTTACATGATTCATGTTCTTTCCCTCCCCTCCTCCTCCCTCCCTCCTGTAGCCAATAAGCAATTCCACTGGTTTTTACATGTGTCATTGATCAAGACATATTTCCATATTATTAATATTTGCACTGGGGTGCTCGTTTAGAGTCTCCATCCCCAATCATATCCCCATTGAGCCATGCAATCAAGCAGTTGCTTTTTTCTGTGTTTCTACTCCCACAGTTCTTTCTCTGGATAGCATTCTTTCTCATAAATCCCTCAGAAATGTCCCGGCTCATTGCATTACTGTTAGTAGAGAAGTTCATTACATTCGATTTTACCACAGTGTATCCATCCCTGTGTACAGTGTTCTCTTGGTTCTGTTCCTTTCACTTTGCATCAATTTCTGGAGGTCGTTCCAGTTCACATGGAATTTATCCAGGCCATTATTCTTTTGAGCACAATATTATTCCATTACTAACAGATACCACAATTTGTTCAGTCATTCCCCAATCGAAGGGCATCCCCTCCTTTTCCAGTTTGTTGCCACCACAAAAAGCGCAGCTATGAATATTTTCGTACAAGTCTGTTTATCTATGATCTCTTTGGGGTATAAACCCAGCAGTGGTATGGCTGGATCAAAGGGCAGGCATTCTTTTAAAGCCCTTTGGGCATTCTTTCTAGAGTTCTTGACCCTTAAAGGAAAGGCAAACAGAAGATAGTAAGATCAAGTGATATGGTAGGTAATCAGGTCAGTGGACAGAACTCTGAGCAGGGAATAGGGAAGATCTGGGTTTAAGTCCTTTCTCCAATACGTACTAGCTGTGTGACCCCAGGAAAGCCACTTAACTTTTATTTGCCTCAGTTTCCTCAACTATAAAAAGAATAATAATAGTGCCTACCTCATAGGGTTGTTATTGAGGGTCAAATGACATAATATTTGTAAAGCATCCAGCATAGTGTCTGGTAGTTGCTTAATAAATACTTGTTCCCTTCCTTCCATATATATATATGTTTTCTTATAAGTGAAATGAGGAGATTGGACTAGATCAGAGATTTTTAAAAATTTCTTGTTATAGACCCCTTTCAAGGTCTGAAACCTATCTACCTCTTTTCAAAAGAATGTTTTTAAATGCTTAAAACAAAAATACATGGACTACAAAGGAAAACAATTATATTGAATATGGTTATCAAAATATTTTTATAAACAAGTTCATGAGCCCTGGGTTATGAACTCCTGGATATGATTTCTAATGTCCTTTGGGTCAGAATTTCTGCATTTTAGGGGAAGGATATTAGATAGGGGTGATGATAAGGTATTCTCTGTTGTTCTTGATAAAGTAGTGGAAATAGATAAGAACTGAAAAGATTTAAGCTAGGCAAAATTTTAAGCTAGGCAGCTGTTTTTGTTGGTAAGAATAATTAAAACCTGGACAAGTTATCAAGTGTTCCTTAGCCCTAGAAACTGATCTTTAGAAATCATCTTTTAATTGCATTGAAGTTATTTTACATGTAAGGAGAGCTTAACCAGTGTTTACAGAATTAAGTCAAATTTGTCTTGCATGGTTAGGATTATAAGACCTAGAGCTGAAGGGGGCCTTAGAAAAATCTAATCTTATATGATTTTACAGACAGGAACTGAGGCCTAGAAGTGAAAGAATACTAAAGTTACTCATAGGGCAAGTATAAAAGTAAGTTTGAATCTAGATCCATTGGCTCCAAATCTAGGGCTGTTTCTATTACAGCTTTTAGGTTAGTGGCATCCTAGGTACCGAGTTTCAGAGTAAGTAGAGAAAGAAGAACATATTACTGGATAGGTGTCTGTACATGTGAGAAAGTGGTGAAAGCAGTGAGGGTCAAGAGGTGAAAGGAAGAGTGAGTACAAAAGAAGAGTACATCTAACTACAGTCCAGGACAAACCCTTGATTGCTCCAAAAGGATGAACCTTCTAGAAACTTCTGGAAGGAGGAAAATGTTAGGGTCCTAATACTCATTTTGGACCCAAATCAAACACTTCTGGAGCATTCTGTACTAAGGTCAACACTCAATAGTCTTACAATGGCATCAGAAACAAGACTAGATCAATCTCAGATGATAGGACAAGGCAGAGAAAGGAAGAGAGAAGACAAATTTATTTTGGAGGTGGGAGAGGGCAAAGGTAAGATTACCGTCACAGCAGATCTAGCTCAAAAAGACCTTAATGTCTTTCTGAATCTTCCATTTTTTCAAGACAAGATTGCTTTATGACCAATATGGAAATATGTATTTGGAATATATGGAAATAGCACCTACATCACATTGCTTACTGTCTCAGGGAAAGGAGAGAGGAAGGAAAGAATTTGGATCACAAAATATCAGAAAACAAATGTTAAGAATTTTTTTCTGTATGTAATTGGGGAAAAATACAATTAATTATTACTAGAAAAAGAAAAGATAATGTTACTGTCCTTGGGCAGAAAGTTGACTTGGAGCTCTTTTTTGTCTCATATCCAGGCCCTTCAGAGACAGCAGCGAATAGCACTCCCAGGAAGGAAGAGATTGCAGAAGCCAAGACCAGTACCACGGAGAGGGACAGCACCACCATTGCTCCTGTCACCTCCCCAGAGGCCTCATCATTTGGTATATTTTTATCTATCTGCTCACTAAAACTGGCTTTACTATCTTAGTTCCTCAGTTCCTCTGGGTTCAGCACTGGCTTGGACTGAAGCCAGGTATGCTAAGCCTCCTAGAGAACACAGCTTGGGGCTGAGTCTATTCCCTGCTTATTAGGCTCCCTATTTGTGACTGATCTAAGAAAAATATGACATAGATGAGTGTTTAAGGGGGTTATGGAAAGATCTCTTTCTCCTCAATTCAGGACTATCTCAGAATAGGGGTAGGAAGCCCTACAGAAATAGTCTAATCTTACCCTCCCCATACACTTTGAAAAAGCAGATTTCGTTAGTTGAAGGAGGATCAAATTCCTCACCTCTACTCCCAAAGTATGCTGGTTACACTGATAAGGATCATGTTCTGAGGTTCTTGTCTTAGCGTGTCAGTCTCCAGGCATTTAGTCTCTTGCTCCCTGATAGTATCTCATTCTGGAGGGGAAAGGAGCATCTAAGCCCTTTTGTGGGAGGGAATTTAGCAATAAATAAATAAATAATGATGGGAAAGATGAAAGTTTCTGCTAATATTTTCTTCCCAGGCATTGCGAAGATAGTAAAAGCATATATTGAATACTTCTTTCGTTATTTGGAGAATTCCCTGAAGCCTGATTGGAAGAAGACCCAGGAAAGGCAACAGAGATCATGAGCATGGCATCCCATTCTTGTCTCCTTTGCTTGCCCTCTCTCTTCCCCTCCTGTTACTCTTTGAACACCCATGGAACTGGGAAAAGAGTCTATGACATTTAATAAAACTTACCTGATAATGGAAAGAAATAAGATGTTTCAATTCATGTGTAATATCTCTTAGGCATTCTAATCATTAGAAACCACTCCAAGGTATAGAGATGGGGCTGGGGAGACTAAGGTTATGCCCATATAGGGAAGAAAAAGAGAGAAGAGGAGAAAGAACTTTGGACGGACATTACAGCTTGGGCCTCTATGTTACTCCTCTAAAGACAAATTCCCAACTGCTTGGAGGAATTTTGCTAGCTGAGCAGATAACAACTGCACTTAATTTCTATGAGATCTATTGGTTCTTGTATACGTTCAAGGCAATTCCTTCTAATTCCTTGGAGTCTCTAGCAAGGGTTGAGTCTAAGAATTTGAAACCAGCTGTTCTTAATTCTCTTCCTCTCCATCTTCAATTAAGCAAATCATATGAGACTCCTCTACTCTTCCTTTCCCCATCCCATTCTCACCTCATATACATGTTAGCTTAATGTAGACCCATCACCCTCAGCACCATCATGGTATACCAGCAGTGACAACTTGACAACCATTATTTTGGGGCTTTCCAGCCCTCCTAACCACTCTTCACTATCCCAGTATTGGGAACTTCCCAACTTATCAGTATCTTTCCAAACTTCTAAAGAGTCTCTCTGACTATCATCAGAGTATAGTATAGTAAGGAAGAGTACTGGTTTTATAATCAGAGATGCTGGGTTCAAATTCTATCTACATTACTTACTACCTGTGTGACCTTAAGCAAGTCACATAATCTCTTTGAGCTTCAGTATTCTCTACGAAATGAGGGCGTTGGACTAGATAGCCTATGGAATCCCTTTCTGTTCAATACAAAATGATTCGAGTAGTCATTTCTGTCGAGTGCCCACTAGTACAGGGTGTCCCAAAAAGTCTTAGTGTAGCTATAAGTTTTGGTAACTTAAAAATGCACTAAGAATTCCCTGTTATACAGGGAATATTCTCTATAACACTACATGCACAGATCATGCTAGAGACATAAATCTAATGGTAAAGAATTTAAATAAGATTGCTAAATTCCCACAGGGGCAGCTAGGTGGTACAGTGGATTTGTAATCCTGAAGACTCATTTTCCTGAGTTTAAATCTGGCCTCAGACACTTACTAGCTGTGTGACTCTGGGCAAGTCATTTTACCCTGTTTGTCTCAGTTCCTCATCTGTAATACAAGTTGGAGAAGGAAAGGCCAAACCACTCTAGTATCTTGGACAAGAAAGCCCCCAAATAGGATCATGAAGACTCAGATATGACTGAAACAACTCAACAACAAACTCACATAGGAAAACAAAATTTAACTATGTGTAAGTGGAAATTTTATATGCTTTAGGCTTTCTTACCTTGCACCAAACTTCCCTTTTCCTTCTTGTTTATGTGTGTCTTTTGTGTGATTGTATATACGTTTTGTGTAACGCCCTCTCACTCCTCTTCCATGTGAGTGCTGAGAGCTCCCTGTGTTCTCTAGCTCTCTAGTTAAATATTAATAAATCTTTATAAATATTATACTTTGGAGATATTGAGTATTAATTTTAATCTCTACAACTACTTTCCTGGGACAACTCGTGAGACTAGTGTAGTATTGGTCAGACACCTTCATTCTGTCTATGGGCTGCCAGTTTCTTCCAAATGAAGTTGACTTCATAAAGTTCTAGCAGAAGGAGACAGGGCTGGAGAAGGATCACAGATACACCAAGTGTTTGACATCTCATACTCTTCAGCTTCTTTAAATTGTAGCATGAAATAAGCTTCCTCTAGGAAGTTCTTTATGACTAGTGCCAGTCTTCTAGCATGATGAATAAATGAATGAATGAAAGAAAAAAAAGTGGTTTTAAACCTCTTATTATTTATCACTTACTATACTAAGTAGGAGAGATACAGAAAAGAAGCAACCAAGATGGTCAGAGGTCTTAGTACTTTAATAGGGGAAGATAAAGGGAAATCAAGGAGGAATGAGGTTTGGAAATGGCCAGGAAATAGCATGATGGTTTGGTTCTATTACAATCCATAATCCCAGAAACGTAGTCCTAGTTCCAACGTTCAGAAAAGGAGGAGTGACATGATTTAGAAATTGCTGGAAAATGCCTTAGTGTCCTGGATATAGGCAAGTTAAGGTGAAAGCTTATTCTTCAAAGGCTAGATTCTTAGGGCCAGAGTGCAGGTTCTAGAGGTGGCAGGAGAAGATCCAGAATAGGCAGCATGGTTTGGAAATGACTAAAAAGTGTCACCAATCATGTTACCTTGAGAAAGTTACTTCTGTCAGTTTTTTTCCAATTTCCTTATCTCAGAACCATGGCTCCAAAAACTTTAAGACTCTAGTTATATAGGGGAGAAGGGGAGAAGGATAATTTGAAGGGATGACAGAATTAAGTGAAGGTGATTTAAGATAGAGAACACCTGGGACATTTTTAAATGATGAAGAAACAGGGAAAAAGGAGAGACTGAAGATGAGAGAACAGAAGAAATGATGGGGAAATGGCAGAAAGTAAGCCTCTGAGACAGAAGGTAATGAGATCAAAAGCACCAATTGAATGTTCAGTCCCTTAAGGGAAAAGGATTTTTCATCATAGACTGGAGCAAATGAGGGAAGAAAATTGGTTTTGAAATGCAGAGTATGAGAGAAGATGGGTGATGGCTAATTTCTCAGTAATATACAAGGACTTCTTCTGAAGGGATGGGGAGGAGGTATCATGGCAGGCTTGATGAGAAATAAGATAGTTTGAAATAGACTCTGTGGAGAGTATAATGAAGGAGAGAAAGCATGGATATAACATAATGGATATAGCACTGAATTTGGGGTCAGGAAGATTTGGGTTCATAATCTGTCTTAGATACTTACTAGGTGTGTAAAACTGGGAAATCTACTTAACTGGGACTCAGTGAACCTCAATTGTGCCCCAGTTTTCTCATCTGTGAAGTGAGGTTGTGGGAGTCAATGGCCTCTCAGTTCCACTTTACCTCTGATTCTATGGTCTTTTGAACCAGGAAACAATAGAAAGATTGCTCTGCATCAGTGAGAATCAAGTTGAGATTTGCTGTTGTTTAGTCAGTCAGTCATTCATGCCCCACTCTTCATGTCTCCCTCTGGAATTTTTTTGGCTGAAATACTGAAGTGGTTTGTTATTTCATTCTCCTGTTCATTTTACATATAGATGAGGAAACTGAGGCAAACAAGGATAAGTGACTTGCCCAGGGTCACAAAGCAAGGAAGTACGTAAGGTCAGATTTGAACTCAGGAGGATAACTCTTCCTCACTCCAGGCCCACTGTTCTAAGTCAATTACCTGCCCTAGTCAAGATTTGATATAAATTTTTTGTAATCTCAGTTGTGTGTCATTCTTTAACAGCATTCAGCAGCATGTAAAAATATAAGTACCCTGGGCATTTCCTATGGTTGCCCCTTATACCTGGAATGCTCTCCCTCTTTGTCTCTGTCTACTGGCTTCCCTAGCTACCTTGAAGTCCCAGATAAAATCTCATTTTCTACAGGAAGCTTTTCCCAATCCTTCTTAATTTCTGTGCTTTCCTTCTTTGAATTATATCCTATTTATTATACATATAGCTTGTTTGTAAATGTTTACTTGTGACTCCCCGACTGGACTAAGCTCCATGAGAGTAGGGGCAATCTTTGCCATTCTTTGTAAGCCTGATGCTTATCATAAGGCTTAACAAATAGTTGGTGCTGAACAAACACTTATTGATTGACAGACTTTAGACCTTTAGTAATAGAATTTTTACCTGCTTTTGTCATGTCACTCCCACTTGACATCTCTCTCTCTCTCTCTCTCTCT
>NC_058134.1:289290554-289305968 GCF_016433145.1 Gracilinanus agilis
AAGTAGACCATCATATCATCTGCAAAGAGTGATAGCTTAGTCTCCTCCTTGCCTATTTTGATACCTTCAATTTCTTTTTCTTCTCTAATTGCAACTGCTAGTGTTTTGACAATATACTTTTTTTTTTTAACCCTTGTACTTCGGTGTATTTTCTCACAGGTGGAAGATTGGTAAGGGTGGGCAATGGGGGTCAAGTGACTTGCCCAGGGTCACACAGCTGGTAAGTGGCTGAGGCCGGGTTTGAACCTAGGACCTCCTGTCTCTAGGTCTGACTCTCACTCCACTGAGCTACCCAGCTGCCCCCCGACAATATACTTTTGATGTATATAAGTCCAACCATTCTGGAAAGCAATTTGGAACTATATCCAAAAAGCTTCTAAACCTTGATCCAGCCGTACTGCTAATAGATCTATACCCAAAAGAGATTAGAAAAAGAGAAAAGAGTCCAATATGTGAAAAAATATATTCCTAGGGACTCTCTTTGTGATGGCAAATAATTGGAAACTGATTGAACAAGTTATAGCATACAAATGTGATGGAATATTATTGTGCTATAAGAAATGTTAAAGGGGATAGTTTCAAAAAAACTTGGGAAGGCTTTTATGAACTGATACAAAATAAAGTAAGCAAAAGCAGAATACTTCATACGATAACAGTAATATTGTAAAGCTAATCAACCATGAAAGACTCAGCAACTCTGATCAATACAATGACCTACCACAATTCCAAAGGACTCATAATGAAAAATTCTATCCAATGCTAGATAGAAAGCTCTTGGACTTAGTGTGTAGATTACAGCTTTCTTTCTTTTTTTTAAAATTTCTTTTTCATGCCTTTTTATCTTGAAACCCAACTAATTCAGAAATTTGTTTAGCATCTATGTATAATTCATAATAAGTTTTATTTTTCTTGCCTTCCCTGTGGTTGAGGAATAGGGAGAAAGGAAGGAGAGGATTTGGAACTGAATAGTACATATTGGTTATGAGGCAGAAGAGCAATAAGGACTAAGCAATGGGAGTTAAGTGACTTGACCAGGGTCACACAACTAGGAAGCATCTGAGGCTATATTTGAACCCAGGACCTCCCATTTCTAGGTCCAGCTTTTAATCTACTGAGCCACCTAACTGTCCCCTATTCTAGTATCTTTGCAAGGCACCCTATGGACATAATTAGCATGCTCTAGAGCAGTGGTTCCCAAACTTTTTTAGCCTACCACCCCCTTTCCAGAAAAAATATTCCTTAGCCCCCTGGAAATTAAATTTTTAAACTTTTAATAGCAATTAATAGGAAAGATAAATGCCCCTGTGGCCATCACCACTGCACTGGATCACTGCAGCACCCACCAGGGGGCGGTAGCACCCACTTTGGGAATCACTCGTGACTAAATGACTGGACAACAATAACAGTACCTTCTCTAGAGTTTAGCAATGAAAGATATTAATTTTAGACTAAAATGCTTTTTCAAACAGTTATGAAATGGAAAGCAACCAACACCAAAGTGAGTTAAGCTGGTTCACATAAAACAATTAACAAACTAAAGCTCTCATCTGTCATCTTTTAGTGACAATGGTGGATCTGATGTGATGAGAGAAGTTTCACAGAAGCCAAATGGGTGGCTTCAGTTCCCGAACAGTGAGTTAGACCACAGTTAAGTCATAGAGATTGGATTTGGCCATGCTTCAAAATCCTGAGCCTTTGTTCTTAAGGCTCACAGGATAGCTTTGAAGTTCAAGATAAAACTCCACTGACACACCATCACTAAAAATGACCTTTTGATTGTGAGCTCAAGAAAGCATAATCAATAAAGAATCATATATAAATGAAAACTGGGGCAAACTGTGATGGGCTGGTAATTGGACCTTTATAGATTCCACATGTTCAAGCAAGAAGCCCTGTATAATAAATATCTATTCACCAAATACAGTGGTGGTACTTTCTCAAAAGGCTACAAACTTGTCAGAGCTACAACAAACCTTAGAATTTTTCAGGTCCTCACCTTAAGGTCTACATACCTAATGGATGGGTCTGAAAACCTTGAAAAGTAAGCTTTTTGTTAAAAAATGGAATAGGGGCAACTATGCAGCACAGTGGAAAGAGCACCAGGGTTGGAGCTGGGAGGAACTGTGTTCAAATTGGCCTCTGACACTTCCTAACTAAGTGACCCTAGGCAAGTCACTTAACCCTGTTTACCTTAGCCCTTGCTGCTCTTCTGTCTTAAAATTGATATTAAGAACATAAGGGTTAAAAAAAAATCTTAGGGGGCAGCTGGGTAGCTCAGTGGATTGAGAGCCAGGCCTAGAGACGGGAGGTCCTAGGTTCAAATCCAGCCTCAGACACTTCCCAGCTGTGTGACCCTGGGCAAGTCACCCCCATTGCCAACCCTTACTACTCTTCCACCTATAAGTCAATACACAGAAGTTAAGGGTTTAAAAAAAAAATCTTAGAATCTCAGAGTAGATGGGAAGGGCTCTTAAAGGTTATTTTACTTAATGCACAAACTAGGTAGAAATCCCCATCAGTGTAACAAGAAATCAGAGGCCCTTCTTAGTATCTCAGAAGTAGGATTGTATCATATTTTTCTTATCTTCTCCAAGACCTAAAGCAAAAATCTCATACAATATAAGTGTCTGATAACTGTTTATTTGATGAATAAAGTATAGACCTATCAACTTAAAAGTTAATTATGCTCAGATACTTCCTAGCTGCACCATCCTGGGCAAGTCCATTAATCCTGTTGGCCTCATTTTCCCCATCTGTAAAATGAGCTGGTTCTCTAGCTCATGGGAATGGCAAAATGCTCCAGTATCTTTGCTAAGAAAATCCCAAATGGGTTCCTGAAGAGTCAAACATGACAGAAAAATAACTGAACAACAAAAAATAGATTTATCATTTTTGTATTTTAGTTATTTCTGTTTTATGGCCATTGCTAGATAGTACTCTTATCTAATCTATGTATAACCCCCAACACCCAATGCAAAGTTTTGCTAAAAATTTCAGGTTCATGAAATGGAATGGAATTCTGGGATGGATGGAAACTGGGGTCAGTATTCATCTCTAAGAAAAAGCATAAAGAGATAAAGTCCTTGCCAGCTTAGTTTGATAATAAGCTCATCCCACTCTGAAAAGGAGAGAAGGGAGATAAAGGGTCAGTACAAGTTGTGCTAGCATAAGATTCTCCTTCCATAGGCATTAAATAAAAGAAGAAGATAAAAATCTAAAGGAAAAACAAACCTTTTTAGAAATAGGCCATTATGGAGAGATGTCAGCTTTCAGAGATGTACACTTCAGTTGCCAAAAAACAATGGAAGCTATTAAATATTGGCCACTTTGAATAACTGAGTTAGATAATTCATATCTTCATGCTTTTCTATTGTTGTCTTCAGCAAATTCATGCAGTTATGGGTTTCAAATAGCTTTACAAAGTATATAGATTCTCACAGTGACCTTAGGGGATAAAATAATTGAACACAGAATTTTAGAGTTGGACATCACCTTAGAGAATGACCAGTCTAAATGCCTCACTTTATAAATAATGAATAATGAAGAGACACTAAATGATTTGCCCATCATCATTAGTGGAAGCTGGTTAGTGGAAGAGAAAGGAACACGCTACATATCTCCTGACTTCTATTTTCTTTACATTTTATCATGCTACCACCTCATCTATCATTTCCAGTCTACAGATGTTTAAATTAAAGACACACTAATACTAATGCTAGAACCATTTGATCAGAAGAGCCGAGTTACAGCCCCAAGACCATACTGATTATCGCAGCCATTATAAAAGGCAGAAAGGTGTTTTAGAATGAGCTTTGGGTTTACAGGCAGACGTCCTGAGTCTGGGTCTTGATTCTATCAAGGATAAATTATCACCATGTGTAAATATAATGGATTTTTAAAGTAGCATATAATATAAAAAGGACCTTCTGAAAGTATCTTAAAAAGTAAAGGCAGAATGACAGCTGAAAAGTTACTTTTTAATGTAAAACCACCAAATATTATTATTATTTTAAAAAACAGCAAACATCAGTCCTATAAAAGTAAAATGTTCCTTGTTCATCCAGCACTTCATTGCAGAATGGAAGGTACAAAAATGATTGTCATCCATTTGCATGGGAAGCAATAAATTGGTCACCCATCATGCTGTGCAAGATGATTCTAGAAAGGCTTCTGAATTACCGAAAAGCAAAATGTACCCATCTGAAACAATAGTATCTCAGTGTTCATAGGACAATTTCTGATATGCCAAGATTGGAAAGCCAATCACTCTGAGCTTCGGTTCTCTTATTTATCAAATAGGGATACTTGCTATACCTTCAGAAAGGGCTATTGCAGGATCAAAGGGAGGCAATGTATGCAAAAGGCTTTATAACAGTGGAGTGCTACATACATATGAATGTATGTAGTCAGAATAGTTAATAACATTATTAAATTATATTTCATCATTTGTTTTACCAATTCCATGTAATAAATTTCCATAAAAGTTTTCCTAAATTATATGATCAAACTTATCTCCCTCCCTCCTTCCCTTCCCTCTCCTGATATTGGCAGGCCATTTGATCTTGGTTATACATGTATTATCATACAAAACATATTTCCACAATATTATTAATTATAAACAACTGGATGCTCCATCCAGTTGGGCAATTGCAAGGTAGCAATTAAAGTAGCTAGAAAAAGAGAAGAAAAATATCACTCTACTGAAAATGTTTGAAGACTACCTTTCATAAGTTTGCCTAGGGGATAGAATTCTTTTTTTTTTAATTTAAAAACTTTTTTTTACCAAGTACATGTAATAACAAATTTCCACATAAGTTTTCCAAAGTTATATGATCAAACTTCTCTCCCTCCCTCCCTTCCTTTCCCCTTCTCAGTGCTGGCAGATGATTCAATCATCTCTATGTTATCATAATGGGGGTAGAATTCTTAAACAGGCAAAGGACAGAAATAAAATCCATAATAGACAGCTTTAAGTTCATAAATTGTAAAAACCTCTGCATGAATGAAATAGATAAATACAGAAAAAGAAGAGAGATAAAGGGAAAATATTTGTATCAAGTATCTCCCATAAACATCTGATAACCACAATATATGGTTGGGGCAGCTACGTGGCTCAGTAGATTAAGAGCCAATTGGCTTTCAATTCACTGAGCCACCTCACTGCCCTCAAAGCAATAGCATTCTGACTGGAGCTCTAGCTCCCCACCTACCCCCTCCTGCACCAGTTCCCTTGCCCATTTCCAGATGGTTCTGCCACCTGCTCACTGATTGGTGAGTCCTTATAGGAGGCTGCCATTTCTTGAGGAGCCCCAGTCATGCTTCTTATTTCACTCCTGGCTCAACTCTGAACTTTTCCAATCTTGCCTCCATGCTCATACACTTCTCTTACTGCCCTCTTTCCTTCTAGTTTCCCTTAATGTTTTTATCTTGCTTTTTAAGAACGCAAGATTCTGGAGAGTAAAGACTATCTTATTTGTATATATTTGTATCTTTAGCTCTTCACATAGTGCCTAACACATGGTAAACACTTAATAAATTCTCTAACATCTTATCTTACTTATCTATGGGATAGAACTAAACCATGACCCAGCCCCCAAAAAAATATTAGAATAGAGTTAAACTGGGGAGGGGGGGTGCAGCTGGGTGGCTCAGTGGATTGAAAGAAAATCCTGGGTTCAAATCTGACCTGAGAAACTTTCCAGTTGTATGAACCTGGACAAGTCACTTAACTTCCTTTGCTAAGCCCTTTCCACTCTTCTACCTTGGAATGAAAATACAGTATTAATTCTAAGATGCAAGGTAAGGTTTAAAAAAAAAAAAAAGAATAGTTAAAAGATTCAAAAAATATAAGGCATATATTGTCTAAAACAACTGCCCTGGAAAACAGGTCAAAGAAAGAGAATTTAAGAATCACTGGACTTCCTGAAAACCATAACCAAAAACCAAACCAACACTAGAAGCTATATTTTAAGATATCGCAATAGCAGTGATTCCCAAAGTGGGCGCTACTGCCCCCTGGTGGGTGCAACAACAATCCAGGGGAAGCAGTGATGGCCACAGGTGCATTTATCTTTCCTATTAATTGCTATTAAAATTTTAAAAAATTTAATTTCCAGGGGGCTAAGTAATATTTTTTTCTGGAAAGGGGGCAGTAGGCCAAAACAGTTTGGGAACCACTGCACAATAGGAAACTGCCTAGATCTATTAGAACTAGAAAATAAAATGAAAATAGAATTCCCCAATCACATCCAGAAAGCAAATCCAACCTCAAAACACTCAGGACTGTCACTTCCAAAATCTACTGATGAATTTAAAAAAAATTTTTTTCTAATGCTTATATTCCATTTTAGAATCAATAATGTGTATTAGTTATAAGGCAGAAGAGTGCTAAGGGCTAGAAACTGAGCAATCGAGCTACCCTAGTCAAATAAATTTAAAAAAATACTACAGGCAATGAGAAAGTATTCAAATACTCAGGGTCTATAGACAAAATCATTCAAGATTTAAGATCGAATACAGTATAGAAAAGAAAATGATGGAATGTGATACTCTAAAAGACAAGTGAACATCTTGCAACTATGAATAACAGCTTGCAGAACTCTTAAAAGGGAGAAAATGAATTAGCTTTCAAGCATTCCTGATGAAAATATCAGAGCTAAGTAGAAACTCTGAAATGCAAATGTAGGCATCAAGATAAATCTAGACAGATACATATATTTAAAAGGACTAAGTGATGAAAAAGAGCTTAAACTCTAATGAGGGACAACAGAGAAATGATCCTTTAGAATTTTAATATTTTCAAGAGACTCAGAGTGAGCCTTAGGGAAAAGTTTTGTTGGTTTTAATAGAGAAATGAAAAGGGAGGGTGAGAAAGAAATCTACTAGGGATGTATTAATAAGGTATTTTAAAAGAAAAATGTATAAACATGGAGAAAGAAGTAGAGGAAAAGGAATTTAACAACCTTACTCTTATGTAAAGTGAATAAGTAGAGTTGAACACCCACCCACAGAATTTGGTGTAAAAATATATTCAACTCAACAGAGAAACAGACAAGGATAAGAAAGAGGAAAAGGGAACAATAAGATGGAGAGAAAGGGTGGATGCAGTGAAAGAACTATCTCAAGCAAAAAAAAAATCAGCTTCAGAAGATTAATGATAAAACAAATTTAAAAGGGAAAAAGGAAGTGCAAGAACTGGAGCAAACGGCCTTAGTTTGGTGAGGAAAGGGGAGGCAGAAGAATATGAACAGAACACTTCAATTATTAATTAGGGTTGATAAACTTCTTTCTCTTTCTTTATTTGATTATTCTTTATTTAAAAAACCTCAAACTTAAATGAACACTAAACAATTAAGTTCTTATGTTAAGTAAAGGAGGGGCAGGCTCAGTGGATAGAATACCAAACCTGAAAATGGGAAGTCCTGGTTTCAAATTTGACCTCAGACTATGTGATCCTAGGCAAGTCACTTAATCCTAATTGTCTACCTCTTACCATTCTTTTGTGTTGGACTAATTGATAATAAGGAAAGGGGTGTTGGGTTTTTTTTTTTTAATTTTAATTTTTAGAAAAATTTTCCATGATTCCATGATTCATGTTCTTACTCTCCCCTGCACCCACCCCCACCCCCAGCCCTTGTAGCAGACAAGCATTTCCACTGGTTTTTACATGTGTCATCAAGCAAGACTTATTTACATATTATTGATAGTTTCATTGGTGTGGTTGTTTTGAGTTTACATCCCCAATCATATCTGCATCAACTCATGTGTTCAAGAAGTTGTTTTTCTTCTGTGTTTCTATTGCCATAGTTCTTCCTCTGAATGTGGATAGTGTTCTTTTTCATAAGTCCCCCAGAATTGTCCTGGATCATTGCATTGCTGCTAGGATAGAAGTCCATTACATTCTATTGTACCACAGTGTATCCTATCCAACTCTGTGTACAATGTTCTGGTTCTGCTCCTTTCACTCTGCATCAATTCCTGGAGGTCTTTCCAGTTCACATGGAATTTTTCCAGTTCATTATTCCTTTGAGCACAATAGTACTCCATCACCAACATATACCACAATTTGTTCAGCCATTCCCCAGTTGAAGGGCATCCTCTCATTTTCCAGGTTTTTGCCACTACAAAGAGTGCGGCTATAAATATTTTTGTACATGTCTTTTTCCTTATTATCTCTTTCGGGTATAAACCAAGCAGTGCTATGTCTGGATCAAAAGGCAGACAATCTTTTAAAGCCCTTTGGGCATGGTTCCAAATTGCCATCCAGAATGGTTGGATCAATTCATAACTCCATCAGCAATGTATCAATGTCCCAATTTTGCCACATCTCCTCCAACATTCACCACTTTCCTTTGCTGTCATGTTATCCAATCTTCTATGTGTGAGGTGATACCTCAGAGTTGTTTTGATTTGTATTTCTCTAATTATAAGAGATTTAGAACATTTTCTCATGTGCTTATTGATAGTTTTGATTTCTTTATCTGAAAATTGCCTTTTCATGTCCCTTGCCCCTTGATCAATTGGGGAATGGATTGATTTTTTTTGTACAATTGATTTAGCTCCTTATATATTTGAGTAATTAGACCTTTGTCAGAGTTTTTTGTTATAAAGATTTTTTCCCCAATTTGTTGATTCCCTTCTAATTTTGGTTGCATTGGTTTTGTTTGTACAAACACTTTTTAATTGAATGTATTCCAAATTATTTACTTTATATTTTGTAATTTTTTTCTAACTCTTGCTTGGTTTTAAAATCTTTCCTTTCCCAAAGATCTGACAAGTATACTATTCCATGTTCACATAATTTACTTATACTTTCCTTCTTTATATTCAAGTCATTCACCCATTCTGAGTTTATCGTGGTGTAGGGTGTGATATGTTGATCTAGACCCAATCTCTCCCATATTGTTTTCTAGTTTTCCCAGCAGTTTTTGTCAAATAGTGGATTTTTGTCTCAAAAGCTGGGCTCTTTAAGTTTATCATAGACTGTCTTGCTGAGGTCACTAATCCCAAGTCAATTCCACTGATCCTCCCTTCTGTCTCTTAGCTAGTACCATATTGTTTTGATGACCACTGCTTTATTGTACAATTTAAGATCTGGTACTGCTAGGTCACCTTCCTTCACGTTTTTTTTTTCATTATTTCCCTTGATATTCTTGATCTTTTGTTCTTCCAAATGAGCTTTGTTATAGTGTTTCCTAATTCAGCAAAAAAGTCTCTTGGTAGTTTGATAGGTATGGCACTAAATAGGTAAATTAATTTGGGTAGAATTGTCATTTTTATTATGTTAGCTCGTCCTACCCATGAACAATTAATGGCTTTCCAATTGTTTAGATCCAGTTTTATTTGTTTGGAAAGTGTTTTGTAGTTGTTTTCATATAATTGCTGTGTTTGTTTTAGTAGGTAGATTCCTAAGTATTTTATATTATCTAGGGTGATTTTAAATGGTGTTTCTCTTTCTACTTCTTGCTGCTCTAGTGTGTTGGAAATGTATAGAAATGCTGATGATTTATGTGCATTTATTTTGTATCCTGCAACTTTGCTAAAGTTGTTGATTATTTCTACAAGCTTCTTAGTTGATTCTCTAGGATTTTTTAAGTAGACCATCATATCATCTGCAAAGAGTGATAGCTTAGTCTCCTCGTTGCCCATTTTGATACCTTCAATTTCTTTTTCTTCTCTAATTGCTACTGCTAGTGTTTCTAGTACAATATTAAATAATAGAAGTGATAATGGGGGGGCAGCTGGGTAGCTCAGTGGAGTGAGAGTCAGGCCTAGAGACAGGAGGTCCTAGGTTCAAACCCGGCCTCAGCCACTTACCAGCTGTGTGACCCTGGGCAAGTCACTTGACCCCCATTGCCCACCCTTACCAATCTTCCACCTGTGAGACAATACACCGAAGTACAAGGGTTAAAAAAAAATTTAAAAAAATTAAAAAAAATAGAAGTGATAATGGGCATCCTTGTTTCACTCCTGATCTTATTGGGAAGGCTTCTAATTTTTCCCCATTGCATATGATGCTTGTTGATGGTTTTAGATATATACTGTTTATTATTTTTAGGAAAGGCCTTTCTATTCCTATACTTTTGAGTGTTTTCAATAGGAATGGATGTTATATTTTGTCAAAGGCTTTTACTGCATCTATTGAGATAATCATGTGATTTTTGTTGGTTTGCCTGTTGATATGGTCAATTATGTGAATGGTTTTCCTGATGTTGAACCATCCTTGCATTCCTAGTATAAATCCCACCTGATCATAATGAATAAACCTCATGATCACTTACTGGAATCTTTTTGCTAGTATTCTATTTAAGATTTTTGCATCTATGTTCATTAAGGAGATTGGTCTGTAGTTTTCTTTCTCTGTTTTTGATCTGCCTGGATTTGGGATCAGTGCCATATTTGTGTCATAAAAGGAATTTGGTAAAACGCCTCCTTTGCTTAATATGTGAAATAATTTGTATAGTATTGGGATTAGTTGTTCTTTGAATATTTGATAGAATTCACTTGTGAATCCATCTGGTCCTAGGAATTTTTTCTTAGGGAGTTCTTTGATGGTTTGTTCAATTTCTTTTTCAAATATGGGATTATTTAAGCATTCTATTTCTTCTGCTGTTAATCTAACCAATTTATATTTTTGTAAATATTAATCCATATAACCTAGATTGCTATATTTATTGCCATATAATTGAGTAAAATAGTTTTTAATGATTGGCTTCATTACATCTTCATTAGAGGTGAGGTTTCCCTTTCATCTTTGATACTGTTAATTTGGTTTTCTTTCCTTTATTTTTTAGATTGACCAGTACTTTGTCAATTTTATTTGTTTTTTAAAATTCCATTATTTATTTATTTATTATTTCAATAATTCTTTTTTATTTTTTATTTATTAATTTAATAGTTCTTTTACTTTTGAGTTTATTAATTTCTCCTTTAATTTTTATGATCTCTAATTTAGTTTTCATCTGGGGATTTTTAATTTGTTCACTTTCTAGTTTTTTGATTTGCTTGCCCCCTAATTTGTTAATATATGCACTCAAAGATATAAATTTATCCCTGAGTACTGCTTTGGCTGCATCCCACAGATTTTGGTAGGATGTTTCATCATTGTCATTCTCTTCTATGAAATTGTTGATTGTTTCTATGATTTGTTTTTTAACCAATTGATTTTGGAGAATCATATTATTTAGTTTCCAATTAGTTTTTAATTTGCCTTTCCATGTACCCTTACTAATTATTCTTTTTATTGAATAATGATCTGAAAAGTTTGCATTTGTCCTTTCTGCTCTTTTGCATTTGTTTTCTATGTTTCTATGCCATAGTACATGGTCAATCTTTGTGAATGTACCATGTGCTGCTAAAAAGATGTATTCCTTTTTGTCCCTATTTATTTTTCTCCACATATCTATTAAATCTAATTTTTCTAGGATTTCATTCACCTCTCTTATCTCTTTCTTATTTATTTTTTGGTTTGAATCATCTAGATCTGATAGGGGAAGGTTCAGGTCTCCTACTAGTATTGTTTTACTATCTATTTCCTCCTTGAGCTCTTACAGTTTCTCCTTTAGAAATTTAGATGCTATACCACTTGGTGCATACATGTTGAGAACTGCTATTTCTTCATTGTCTATACTGCCTTTTATCAGATGTAATTACCTTCCTTATCTCTTTTAACCAGATCTATTTTTACTTTGGCTTTGTCAAATATGATTACAACTCCTGCCTTCTTTTTCTTGAACCTTTTATTTTTACTCTGTGTATGTCTACTTGCCTCATGTGTGTTTCTTGTAGACAACATATGGTAAGATTTTGGTTTCTAATACACTCTGCTATTTGCTTCCATTTTATGGGCAAGTTCATCCCATTCACATTCAGAGTTTTAATTATCACCTGTGCATTCCCCAACATTTTGATTCCCTTTCCTTATCCCGCCCTTTCTTCTTTCACTATTTCCTTCTATACCAGTGTTTTGTTTTTAATCAGTCCCCCTAGTCCCCTCCCTTATTGTACAGATTCTCTTTCTCCTTCCTCACTTCTTATTTCCCTCTTATTATTCTTTAGGGTCTTTTAAGTTACCCTCCCCCACCCACTCCCTTCATAATATTGTTTCCCTCCCCACTAGTTCGTTTGTTACCCTTCTACTTCTCTATACGGTGGGAATCAATTCTCTGCCCCAATGGATCTGATTGTTCTTCCCTCTTTAACGTAATTTCAATGCACTTCAGAATTAAATATTTCCTCTCTCCAACCTCTTTACCCTTCCAGTGTATTGGTCTTCTCCCCTGTTTCCCCTCACGTGCTTCTTTATGGAATATAAATTTACTCCATTTTGTCTCTTTTCCCATTTCTCTTAACACTAGCTTCTTTTTATCTCTAGTTATATATATATATCTTGACATTTCATCCTACACAGTTTGTCACTGTTCTCTCTAAGTATACTTCTTCTAGCTAACATGATCATAATAACAAATTTTAAGAGTTACCAATATCATCTTTTCTTATAGGGATACAAATCATTTGAAGTTATTGGGTCCCTTAAAGAAAAGGTTATGGTTTTTTGTTTTCTTTCCCTCTCTTAATTACTTTTTGGTGATTCTCTTGAGTTTTGTGTTAGGGCAGCAAATTCTCTGTTTAAGTCTGCTTTTTTCTTTATGAATGCTTGGAAGTCTCCAATTTTATTAAATGACCATACTTTCCCCTGCAAGAACATAATCAGCTGGATAGTTGATTCTTGGTTGTAGACCAAGTTCCCTTACTTTCTGGAATATTATATTCCATGCCTTCTGGTCCTTCAATGTAGATGCAGCCAGATTCTGTGTTATCCTAACTGTGGTTTCCTGGTATCTAAATGACTTATTTTTAGCAGCTTGTAATATTTTTTCCTTGGTCTGGTAATTTTTGAATTTGGCTATAATGTTCCTGAGAGTTGTCAGTTGTGGATTAATTTGTAGGAATCTGTGGATTCTTCCAATTTCTACTATTCCCTCTTGTTCAAGAATGTTGGGGCAGTTTTCTTGGATAATTTCTTATAGAATGATGTCCAGGTTTTCTCTTTTGTCATGATGTTCCAATAGACCAATAGTTCTTAAATTGTCCTCTCCAAGATTTGTTTTCCAGATCTGAGGTTCTACCAATGAGGTGTTTCATATTTTCCTCAAATTTTTCATTCTTTTGATTTTGCTTCATATATTCTTGATGCCTTGTGGAGTCATTTTTCTAGTTGTTGGATTCTAATTTTTAAAGACTGAATTTCATCCCTGGTTTTTTTGGTTATCTTTCTCCTTCTGGTCTGATTTTTCTTTGTAGGTCATCTTTCACCTCCTTTGCTTTGTTTTCAAGCTCGTAAATTTTGGCTTTCAAGACACAATTTTCTTATTTTAGTTCATGTATTTCCTTTTTCCAATTGTCTTCATCCTCTCTTGATTGCTTTTTGAGTTCTTGAGTTAATTGAATTTTGAGATCTTCCAAAGCCTGTGTCCAATTTGCTGGGGTTTCTTTGATTTTGCTTGGAGTTCCTTGTTTGTCTTCTATTTCATTTGCTCTTAGTTTACTTCCTGGAAAGAAGCTGTCAATTGTAATTTCTTTTTTCTTTTTCTGTTGTTTACTCATATTTTTTCCTTCTTTCCCTCCTGTACCTTCTTTGCTCTGCTAATAGATTAGGTTAAGCAGATGGTTTTAATGAGCTTTGATGTAAGATCTTCCCCAACTGGCAACAGAAGTTTCAAGCTACTTTCTCTGCAGTCTATGGAGGAGGGGTGTTGGAGTTTCCCTGCCCTCTGAAGACTTCTTATCTGTCTTATTGATGGGATTAAGCCAGGGTGGGGTTGATCTGTAGAGCTTGATGTGCCCTGAGGCTAAACCCTGGAGAGAAGTTGGGGGTAGGGGGAAGATGGAGTGTGTCTAGATTGCCTCTCTTTGTTTCTCTTCTGGTCTCTGTGTTCAATGCCCTGAGCTAGGTACCAGCAAGGCCCTATCTTTGGACTAGTGCATTTTCCTGCCCAGAGATTCCAGGAGCTGCTGGAGACGCAGTACAGCACAGGGGGGAGGGATCCTGGGATTCCCCTTCTTCCTTACACTCAAACCAAACAGTTCAAGAATTCAGACCTTTTTCTTGGCATACCTCTTAAGTTGTCCAGCAGTAGGATCCCCCAACTCTTTCCTGTTGTTAGATTTGTTTTTCTTTCTCCTCAAAGTGTTTTGTTTTTTATCTCAATGTGGAAGGGTATGGAGGTCTGAATTTTTTGCTCTAAGCTGCCATCTTCCCAAAATCCCTGAAGGTGATTCTTGAGGCTGACTTTCTTTCTTGAGCTGACCTTCTTCTTGAAGCTGACCTCCCTCTTGAAGCCCAACTACTTCTTGGAGTTGACTTCCTTTCTGTTTTTTTTTTCTAAGTTAAGTCAATGAACATAGGATCGACAAATAACTTCATTAAAGAAAATTATAATAATGAGACAATATGCCAATATTTGGGAATTCTGCCAAAGTAATCCTTAAGTGAAAATATATATTCCTAAGCATTTTCATCATTTCATCCTAAGCATTTTCGTCAGAAAAAAACAAATAAATGAATTGTATATACAATTAAAAAGTTAGTAAAGAAAAAAAATCTTAACCCACTCAATAGAAAATTTCAAAACAAGAAGATAAAATTGAAATCAAAGAAATGAATTAATTAAGCTAGGAGTTAGTTTTTAACAGAATGGAAACAAAAAAGAAAATTATAATAACCTAGTCTCACAAAAAATAAATAGGTAAAGCATTAAAAGGTGGAGTAAAAGAGGGAAACAGGCCTAGATGAATTTGCTAGTAGAAACTATCAAAACATAATTAATTCCAACTTTATATAAATTATCTGGGAAAATAGGGAAAGAAAAGATCACCCCAACTCCTTTGATGAAACAATATAGTTCTGATTCCTAAACCAAGGAAAGATAATGCTAAGAAATAAATTAAAGTCTGAAAGCACAAATGACTACAAATGCAAAAATATTAAATAAAATATTAACAAAGATATTACAGCAATATATTAAAATTATCTGCATTATGTCCAGGTTGAATTTATACAAGACCAAGAATGCAGGGTTCATTCAATATTAAACTATAATAGACCATATCAATAACAAAAACATAAATTATATCATGATAATACCAATATTTACAGAGGAATTGATTTTTTTTAACAAAAATCTTTCAAAGAAAAGTTTAGTTTAATGCTGAGATGGGAAGAAGTTTTTTTTAATTTTTTCAGAAATTATAGCTATAAAGGCAAGTAGCATCAATAAGTGTATATCTATATATGCATATATAGATATACATATATTTTGAGAAGAAGGAAGAAAGAGAGAGAAAGAGGGAAATGGAGGGGAAGAGAAGAAGAGGGAGAGGGAAAGGGAGAGGGAGAGGGAGAGGGAGAGGGAG
>NC_058134.1:289306468-289310253 GCF_016433145.1 Gracilinanus agilis
CACACACACACACACACACACACACACACACACACACACACACACACTCACACACTCGCTCACACACTCACACCCTCACACTCAAAACCCCCAGTGCTGGCTCTGGCTGCCTCTGGTTCTCCCTGTCCCTGTCTCTGTCTTTGTCTCTCTAAATCTCTATCTTCAGGTCTTTGTCCAATCTCTGTTTCTGCAGGTCTCTCCGGGTCTTTGTCTTTCTGAATCTCTCACCCACCACGTGTGGGCACAAATCTCTCCGTATCTCCACGTCTCTCTTTCTATCTCTCTGTGTCCACCTCTCTGATAGGGCCTTTCTCTATCTTCTCCATGTTTCCTTGTGTCTCTTTCCATGGCTTTCTCTCTGTGTGCCTCAGTCGTTTTGTCTCTATCTGTCTCTCCATCTCTGTATATCTCTACACATCTCTGCCTCCATTTTTCTCTGTAGACATCTTGCTTCATGCTTCCATCTCTGTGTCTCTGCCTCTATATCTCTTCCCTTGTTTGTTTGTTCCTTGTTCCAGCTTCCAGGAAATGGGTTTGAGCGTTTTGGGAAAGTCCCCACTTAGGAGACCCTGGGCTTTTGTTCCCACCGTTGCCAGGGGAGGGAAGAGGAAGAAGGTAGGGTCTGGGATCAGCAACTGAGGGTCCCTCCCCTTCTCTCCTTCCCCACTGGAAGCAGGGGAACTGCTATGAGATCTGGGACCTGGCTGGGATACCCACCTCCCCAAAGCCTGTCACCATCCATTTTGCTCCCGGGCAAAGGGAAGAGACATGCCTCCAACTGACAGAGGGAACGGATGAATGGCCAGGTTCACCCAGAGGAATCAGAGCTGAGGGGAAAATGAGGGGAAAGCACAGAGCCAGCATCACTCATCTCAGCTAAGGACTAAGGCAGGTGCCGTCCCCAGATGCCCTGACTCTGCCCCACCCCACCCCCTTCCTCCTCAAGACTCCCCAATAGCCCTGGCTGAATATCCCCAATAGAATGTAAACTCTTTGAAGGCTGGCACAGAACAGGCACTTAATAGACACCGGTTGATTAATGGATAGGCAAAAGCCATACAAGCATCCAACATCCAGTGATGTGGGAAGGCTTCATTCCCAGAAGAAAAGATCTGAAGAGGCCATCTTGGTCATTTTCCTGGGCAGAATCCCACCTGGGTTTAAAGACCTACAGAGGGGCAGCTGGATGACTCAGTGGATAGGGTGCCAGGCCTGGAGACAGGAGTTCTTGGATTCAAATCTAGCCTCAGACACTTCCTAGCTGTGTGACCCTGGGCAAGTCACTTAACTCCCACTGCCTAGCTCTTACCACTGTTCTGCCTTGGAACCAGTATGGTATCAAGTCTAAGAGACAGAAGGGAAGGAGTTAAAAGAAAAAGACCTACAGAATAGGATCTTCTACTCTACCTCTCCATCCCTTATTCCTCATCACATCATCACCACTGGCCCTCAGCTGTGTCTCTTTCAGGCATGGAAACTGACTTTGGGGGGTTGTGGGTGCTCAAGGCTGGAACAGTTCTTTCGAAGGTGTAATGGCGCTCCAGCAATGAACAGAGTCATAGAATGGCAGAACTGGAAGGGCCTTGAAGACATCATCCTCTCATTGGGGGGGAAGAGAGGGGAGAGACAACAGCCTTAGAAAAAGGAAAGAAGAGAAGGAAGCCTCCAAGGAATCACAAATGAACAAGACTGTTTTGCAAGTTCCATTCTGTGTTTTTTACATGCCCGAGAAGAAAAGTAAGCTCTGTACAATTCAGTTTGCAGCTTCATATACAATTCTCTTTTTTCTGTTCCACTGCCTAGTGAATTTGGAAGTGCTCATTTTAATTGTTGTTTGGTAAGTGCAGAATCATTTTTAAGGGGAAGAGAAGTGACTTGTCCAAGGTCACACAGGTCAATTTTTGAAATATCAGGGACTCCAAACTAAGTCTTATGACTCTAAGATACCATGTTACCTGAGCTCAAGTTCCATCTCTGCCATTAATTTGCTATGCAAGTCATTTCCTTTTTCTGAATTTATCTTGCCCCATCTTTAAAATAAGAACAATAATATGTGTCCTGTCCATCCTACAGGATTGTGAGGTGCAAATGAGATAACAAAGTGCTTCGTGGCCAACAAATACAATAAATGCCAGAAATTGTTCTTATTTTTTTCTTAAATACTTAAAGCATTCATGATCCATGGGCTCTGTGGGCACTTCCCCCTATGGATGCAGATTGCATGATGTTATTATTCCTCCAACATCAGCCAATCAATAAATGAACAACCTGGGGGCAGCTGGGTGGCTCAGTGGATTGAGAGTCAGGCCTAAAGACAGGAGGTCCTGGGTTCAAATGTGGCCTCAGACACTTCCTAGCTGTGTGACCCTGGGCAAGTCACTGAACCCCCATTGCCTAGCCTTTACCTCTCTTCTGCCTTGGAGCCAATTCCCAGTATTGATTTTAAGATGGAAGGGAAGGGTTAAAAAAAAAAAGAAGATAAAAAATAAATGAACAACTATTTAAACACCTAAAACATGCCAGGTGTTGTGCTAGGTAGTGGGGACACAATGACCAAAAAACGAAACAATTCCTGCCCTCCTGGAGTTTATCTTCTATAAAAGGAGGCAATAGGCACAACATCAGTCATTCAATCTCCAGACACTTAGTAAGTGCCTACTCTGTACCCAGGCACTATGCTAGGTGCCAGGGTTACAAACACAAAAATGAGACGGTATCCACACACAGAGCTTATATCCAACCATGTGCACATTTAAGTATATGGGGGGGGATATATATATGTAATTTTGTATGGGAGGGAGGACTACACAAGCAGCAAATGGGGTAAAAAAAAGGCCTCATACAAGAGGTGCCATTTAAGCTGACTTTTGAAGGAAAGTAAGGGCTGTACAAGAGTAGCTAGAGGGCACAGTGAATAAAGTACCAGGCCAGGTATCAGGAAGACCTGTGTTCAAATCCAACCTCAGACACTTATTAGCTCTGTGACCCTGAGCAAACCATTTAATCCTGTCTGCCTCGGTTTCTTCATCTGTAAAATGAACTAGAGAAGGGAATGACAACAGTATCTCTGCCAAGAAAACCCCAAATGAGGTCATAAAGAGGCAGTCTTGACTGAAACGACTGATCATCCATCGAGGGCTGTAAGAAACCAAGGTAAGAAGGGAATGCATTCCAGGCAGTAGGGATAGCCGTTGCAAAGGTAAGAAGCTAAAAGAAATAGCTCATTGCTGGGAGGACCAGAAAGAAAGCAAGTTTAACTAGACTGGGTCATGCCTAAAGGGGAGTCATGCTTAATAAGTCTAGAGAGGTAGCTTGACTCAGGTTGGGAAGAGTTTTGAACATCAGATGGAGAAGTTTGTAGTTGATTCTAGAGAAAATAGGGATCCAGTAGAGTTTATTGAGCAGAAAAGTGATATAGGCAGACCCTGTACTTCAGGAAGATTCCTTTAGTAGCTATAGAGAGGAGAGATGGGAAAGGGAAGACAGCAAGACCAATTAGGAGTCTATTATTGCTACAGCTCAGATCAGAAGGAATAACAGCCTAAAGCAGAATGGTGATTGGCTGAGTGGGAAAAAGAGACAGATGAGAGAGATGTTTTGGAAATATGATGAGAAAATTTAGTGGGTATGTGGCTATGTGAGAGGAAGGAGAATGAAGAGAAGGGGGTGATTCCAAGGTGGCAAATGGGGTGGCTAGATGGATGGTAATGTCCAGGGAAAAAAAGGAAAGAAGAAAGGGAGGGAGGGAGGGAAGGAAGGAAGGAAGGAAGGAAGGAAGGAAGGAA
>NC_058134.1:289310273-289317015 GCF_016433145.1 Gracilinanus agilis
GGAAGGAAGGAAGGAAGGAAGGGAGGGATAGGGGGATGGAGGGAGAGAAGGAGGAAAAAAGCATTTATTGAGTGCATACTGCGTTCTAGACACTGTGCTAAGCACTAAAGATAAAAATAAAGCAAAAGGGCATTCCTTGACCTTAAAGAGCTTACATTCAAATGAGAGAAGATAACACACAAGACAAGCTGAGAGCAAGGGGAAGCAGAGAAGGTACTGGGTGAGGGAACCTGGAAAACAGGAATAGGCCCAGGAGGGAATGA
The DNA here is from genome assembly GCF_016433145.1 of Gracilinanus agilis. Taxonomy (NCBI): domain Eukaryota; kingdom Metazoa; phylum Chordata; class Mammalia; order Didelphimorphia; family Didelphidae; genus Gracilinanus; species Gracilinanus agilis. The sequence goes on from NC_058134.1 coordinate 289,310,537, forward strand.
AGGCTGACCTGGCACCTCTACAAAATGAGCCTCTTAGAGGAGCTCACTAAGGGGAGAAAGGAGTGGGTCTTACAGAGGAATTTTCCAGATTGAGAAGGTTGTAGAGGGGTGGTTGGATGGTCCCTGATAAGGAAGCCCCAGGCAGGCACCGAAAGCAATTCCAAAATGAGACAACACGGTTTAGAAGTCTGGGAGTCAGGAACATGGGGCTCACTTCCAGATAAACTATTGCCAAGCAATTGCATCCCCCTAAAAATCCCAACCAACCAAAGCCTCTATGCATTGCCCTCCATAAGTTGTTGGGCCTAATGTTTATACAAAACCAGATCCTGTATCTTTGGTTGTCCTGTGGTAGCATCCAACAGCCTTCTCCTCTCCCCTGACAACTTTCATTCAGACCCAAAGGAAGTCAGTGTCATGAGAAAACCTTGTCAAAAGACTTGAGTTTTATTCCTGTCTCAGTCACTAATTACAGTACTTATCACAGTGCCTAGTACGTAGTAATTCTGAATGCATTTATTCATTAACCTTGGGTAAGTTTTTCACCGGTCCCAACGCTCAGTTTCTCTGTCTGTAAAACAGGGTTAATTGTATCTGCCCTGCCTGCTTCACTGGGCTGCTGGAGGATCATATGAGAGTTTTAAAAGCACTTTGTGTAATATTATCAACAGAGGCTATTATTTTTACTGCAAAAAATAGTCATTGTTGTCACTGTTGTTGTTCCAAAGAGTTGTAGGCCTGGGAGACCTAAGTCTTGCCTCTCTACCTGAGCAAGTCACTTAACCTCAGTGTCCCATGAAGCTCTCTAAAACTGTGAACTACAGAGCAAGTGCTAATTTCTCATTAGAAACAGCCTAAAAGGGGTAGTTAGGTGGCCCAACAGATAGACTGGAGTTCAAATCTGGCCTCAGACACTGCCTAGCTGTGTGACCTTGGGCAAATCACTTAACCCCAGTCACTTAGCCCTTATCACTCTTCTGCCCTGGAATGAAGCCTTAGCATCTGTTCTGTTCTAAGATAGAAGGTAAGGTTTATTTTTTAAATTGTGTTTGCAGCATTTATATTCTAAAATATCGATGGAGCTGGGAGGAGGGGGCCAAACGCCCACAGTAGTAGGTGTACTGGCAAATTGAGCCAGGAAAGTAATTGGGTCTATTTTGTCTGTTGTCCAATGAGCTGAGAGACAGAACTGTCCCTCACCTGGGCAAAGATAACTTTGGGGAAGGATGCAAAGGGTCTGCTTTGAAATAGGAATATATGAGTCTAACGCTACCTCTGAAGAGAGCTGATGAGGGCAGCTGGGTAGCTCAGTGGATTGAGAGCCAGGCCTAGAGACGGGAGGTCCTGGATTCAAATCTGGTCTCAGATACTTCCCAGCTGTGTGACCCTGGGCAAGTCACTTGACCCCCATTGCCTACCTTTACCACTCTTCTGCCTTGGAGCCAAAACACAGTATTGACTCCAAGATGGAAGGTAAGGGCTTAAAAAATAAATGAAGAGAGCTGATGAGAGGCAGCAGAAAGGATACTGGATTTTGGAATATACTTCTATTGGTATGTTTCTGAATCTGTGTAAATATATATCATCTATATGTATTTCCAAATGAAGCCATCCCGTGGCAGAATAGGTAGATAAGAACAATTTGTTCCCCAAATCCACGAAGGTGGGAGAAGCAGACACCAAGGAGCTTGGTCAGACACGGAGGATGCCACGGTCATCCATCCACTGCTTCGGGGGCCATCTCCAGTCATCCTGACTTTTGTCCTGCCACTGGACTTCGGTGACTCTGGAAGAGTGGATGAGGCCGACCACTTTGTACGACTCACTCAAATCCAATTATATTTGAGTCAAGATGTCACCCAATGAGACTTTGGTCCCCTTTTAACATGGAAGGGGAACAAGAACAATTTTATAGGCAGAATATGAACATACTGTCTCCTCTGATAGAACTTGAGCACCTTGATGGCAGCAGCTATTTCTCTCTTCTCTTTGGACATGACAATGTTTAGCATAATCACATTGTGGATCCGTAATAAATGCCTGTTGATTGATTGGTTGTTTTGGAGTCAGAAGATCTAGGTTCAAGCCTTGCCCTTGCTGCCTACTTCCCCTGTGGCCTCCAGCAAGCTGCTTAACCTCTCTAAGTCTCAGTTTCTTCATCTGTAAAGTAATGGGCTTGGACTAGATGGCCTCTAAGAACCCTTTCCATTCTAGATATATGATCCTATGATGAAAAAAGCTCTAAGGGAAGATGGTGCCTGTATAGAGGCCATGTGTCCACTAAAACAAGAAGGAAAGAAGTTCAGCTTCATCCAAGGATAGAGACCTTCAAGACAGGGTTAAGGGAAAGGGTTGCAGGTCTCAAGAGTCATATTGGCCAAGCTCATCCATAATGATATTGTCATTTCTTATAAGATCTCGGGGGCCTTAGAAAATAGAAAGCCAGAATATGGGATGTGAGAGTTGGTTGGGGCCTTAGAATATGAAATGTACTAATTGATCAATCATTCAATTAATATTTATTAAATATCTACCATATAGCAGGCACTGATGGTGTTGTTTGTCCTTCATTTTCAAAGCTACAGCTTCATGGAGCCACAATTGAGAATAAGGTGAAAGGTGAATACCAAAGGTGAATGAGCAGCTTTGAAAAGGGCTCCTCAAGCTAGTCCTTCCCAAACTCAATGGCTGGGCGGAAGCAATCCCTGATCTCAAGGAATTTATATTTTACCCAAGGAGCACATATTTTAAAGAACTATTCTCAGAAAAGAAAAGAGTGCTAGCTAGGTGGCTTAGTGGATAGAGAGCCAGGTCTGGAGTCAAAGGACCTGGGTTCAGATTTGATCTCACTTTCTAGCTGTGTGACCCTGAGCAAGTCACTTAACCCCTGTTAAGAACTTCCTGTTCTTCTGCCTTGGAACCAATACTTAGTATCAATTCAAAGTCAGAAAGTAAGGATTTAAATTGAAAAAATAAATCTACTCTTGATATGGAAAAGACCCTCGAGATCATCTAATCTAACCCCTTAATATTTTAGATAAGGAAAAATTCAGGAATTATTGATTGATTGGTTGTTTTGGAGTCAGAAGATCTAGGTTCAAGTCTTGCAATAAGGAAATTTAGAGGGAAGTGACTTAGCAGGCAGTATATCCCCACAGAGCTGAGATCTCCTAACTCCTAACTATTTAATATGCTTTTCATCATACCACCAAAAAACAACAACAACAACAACAAAACACTGTTCTTTATATTATTTTAAAGTATATGATTCATTTAAAAGATTTTCATTAAAATAGTAAAAATAAAAAGTCTCATTTCGAATTCCTATCCATCTATTCAAGCCCACTCAAATGCCACCTCCTGCAGGAAGTCTTCTCTAATCCCTTCCTCCCCAACCTTTCTCCAACCTTATTTATCCTTTGTATCTCTCATGATTGTATCATGCCTTCTTGTATAGTATAGCCATTTTTGTTAGACTGTGAGCTTTATGAGGACAGGGACTGTGTCTTCTCTAAATTTTCTACTGTGAAATGTAAAACAGATAATTTTTAGTATATTAAATTGAAAAGGTTTTTCTCTACTAGTAGCAATGCAAGGATCCAGAGCAAGGCTGAGGGATTTCTGAGAAAGAAAACTAGTCACATTCAGAGGAAGAACTGTGGGAGGAGAAACACAGAAGAAAAACAACTGCTTGAACACATGGGCTGATGAGGATATTATTGGGGATATAGACACTAAATGATAACTCTAGTCCAACTATGGAATTAGGGCTTAATCAATGATACATGTAAAACCCAGTGGAATTGTGCATTGGTTAAGGGGGGTTAGGAGGGCTTGGGGGAGAGGGAAAGAACATGAAATATGTAACTATGGGAAAATATTCAAAATAAAAAAAATAAGTTGAAAAGGCTTTGTACAAATAAAAAAAATGTTGCCCAAATTAGAAGGAAGGCAGAAAATTGGTCTAACATCTAAAATACATAGAGGACTTTGCCAAATTTATAAGAGCAAGAGCCACACCCCAATTGATAAATGGATAAAAAATATGAAGAGACAATTTTTGGATGAAGAAATCAAAGTCATATATAGGTATATGAAAAAAATGCTCTAAATCACTACTGACTAGAGAAATGAAAACCAAAACAATTCTGAGGTATCATCTTACACCTATCAGACTGACTAATATGACAAAAAGGCCAAATGACAAATGTTGGAGGGGTCTGGAAAAATGGGGACACTAATACATTGTTGGTGGAGCTGTGAACTGATCCAACCATTTTGAAGAGCAATTTGGAATTACACCCAAAGAGTTATAAAACTATGTATACCCACAGACCCAGAAATACCATTGCTGGGTCTGTTTCGTAATGAAATCAGGGGAAAAGGAAAAGAACCTATATGTCCTAAGTATTTATAGCAGCTCTCATTGTGCTGGCAAAGAATTGGAAACTGAAGGGATGCCCATCAATTGGGGAATGGCTAAACAAATTGTGGTATGTAAGTATGATGGAATATTACTGTGCCATAAGAAGCAATGAGCAGTCTAATTTTTTTTAATTTTGGGAAAAACTATATGGGAAAAGGAAAAGTGAAATGAGTAGAACCAAGAATACATTATACATAGCTATAGAATTAATACTGGAAGAATAAATTGTGAATGTTACCTCTAGAGAGTGAACTGAAAGGGAAGACATGAAAGATTTAATTTGTATGAACATGTAAGTCTCCTGGATGATATCTTCTGTGATGTAGGGAGGATGGGAAGGGCTGGGTCACTTGTGGATAAATTCTATTAATTGATTAAAATAAATGCATTTTCTATCTCCTTAACTCTTAGCATAGGGTACCACGCCACATGCATAGACATTTAATACACATATATGAAATATGATTATCGATGAATTAGTGATAAAATTTAGTTTATGGGTGATTTACTTGGGGAAGACCCCTTGGTTCTTCATTATGTCAGATAACTGAGACCTCAGGGTTACCTCTTCTCTTAATCCCACCACCCCATTAGTCCAACCATCTTTTAGATTGAGAATATGGCTATGAGACTACCCATCTTTTTAAAAGTTCTCTTCACTACACAGATAGGGGGAGAGAGAGAGAGAGAGAGAGAGAGAGAGAGAGAGAGAGAGAGAGAGATCCTCTCCACATGAATAGAAAGCTTGAAGTAAAGGGGTGCAACATCCCATGTTGGGAGAGACTCTGGGTAGACACCCTTCATGCCTCATAGGGACTATTTAGGACTCTCTCTAGGACTCTCTGGTATGGGCAGGGGAGAGAGCCCTGAACTTGAAGTCAGATGACTTGGATTTAAATCTCAGTTCTGATTTTTCAGAGCTACTTGATCTTGGACAAGTCACTTGACTTTCCTGGGCTTGTGATCCTATAAGTTGGAACTCTGCTGCTCATCCACTGTTTTCTATTTTGCTAAGCCTCTGTTTCCTCATCTGTAAAATGGGGATAATAATACATAGGGCATGACACATAATAAGTGTTTAATAAATGTGATTGGTCAATAGTGTAGTTAAAACAACACAAACAAGGATATCAGAGCTCCGTCACTAATGTAAAATGTACATTCTGTATGAAGGCTTAGACGGTCTCAGAAGGACCCTTCTTCAAAGCTCCCCAATCCTCTGTGGCATTTATCTTACCAATACTTACTCCTTTGAAGAAAGACCCTTATAGGACAATCAACAAATAAATAAATCCTTTAATCAATAAATTTAGTTTATACATTTAATAAATACATTTATTTTTAGATATATTTTAATCTACAAATTCCTAATCTACTGTAGAAATGGGAGCTATTTGGGAAGGATTCAGAATATCATAGGATCTCAGAGATGGAAAGGACTTCAGAAGGTAACTAGCCCAACTCATACCTGAATGAGAAGCCTCTCTACGCTGGCAAGGGGTCCCCCAGCCTCTGCTTAAGGACCTCCAACGATAGGGCGAGATATCATAGAACAAACACTTGTTTTGCTATTAGACCTGCATTTATGCCCTGACTTTGACATTTACTAGCTGTGTGACTTACTCATGTCACACAATCCCTCAGTTTCTCCATCCGTTAAAAATGATAATTAATACTTGGACTATCTCTCTCACAGAGTTAGGAAAGAGTCAGAAAACTTTAAAGCACTTTAGAAAGAAGAGTTGTTATTCCCTCCCAAGGCGGCCCATTCCATTTTGGGAAAGCTCCCATTGTTAAGATATACTTTTTTCTGTTAGACTAAAATCTGCCTCCTGAGCATTGGGTGGGTGGGGGAGGGGAAGCTGTCTTCTCAAGGTCATGCCGTCCATCCCCCTGCCTCCCAATTCCCTTAGCTGGACGGACAACACAAAAGCTTTTTTCTAGGCCCATCCAAGGCCCCAGTCTATGTTTACTTCTTTCCCGTATCCCTTGGGAGTCGGGCTGGGTCCCCAGGCCAGGACCCCACAGGCCAAGCGGGGAGTAGAGGCCAGAG
>NC_058134.1:289318680-289331479 GCF_016433145.1 Gracilinanus agilis
GGGGGGAGAAGGGGGAGAGAGAGAAGGAGAGAGGGAGGGAGGAAGGAGAGAGAGAAGGAAGGAGAGAGAGGGAGGGAGAAAGAAAGGGAGGGAAGGAGAGAGGGGGAGGGAGGGAGGAAGGAGGGAGAGAGAGAGAAAGAAGGAAGTAGAGAGAGGGAGAGAGGGAGGGAGGGAGAGAAAAGGGCTAGGAAAGATGGGAAAAAGATAGCTGGGAGGTGACCCAACTCAATAAGTGCAATGAGTGGGAGGGGCGCGTAGGTGAAGGAGAACCCTGGAGGAGGGAGGCCTGGTGATATGTCTGATTGGGGTCTACATTATTTGGGGGTGGTGATCCCAATTGACTCTGACCTCTGGAGATCATGGGTGAATTTTCTGAAACTGGGTTACATTAACTTAGCAAGACAGCTAGTGTAGTGATGAGTATGGGGAAATGAACTTTAAGACCTGGGTTCAAGTTTGGGTTCTGTGACTGTTAACTCAGTGTGCCTTAGGATAAGGAATTTGACCATTTCATCCTATGAAAAATGAAAGCAGTTAGATTGGATGGAGCCATCTCATGGTTCCACATCCAATGTGCTTTCTCTTATGTTCTGTGTTCTGAAGTCCTTTTCATTGATTCTCTATAAATCAAGGGATATTGATATTTTAACCTTTTCCCTTTAAGACTTTTACCGGAAGCTAGGAGAGAGACTAGGGTGTACTGGACAGCTCAGATTTATATAGTTCTTTAAGCTTTACAAAGGTATTCCTTCAGTGTGAATCAGGGAGTGCAAACATTATTATCCCCATTTTACTGATGAGGAAACAAGTTCAGAGAGGGAAAGTGATTTGCCCATTGTTCTCAGAGTGTTGAAGCAGAGTGCTAGGGGTTTGTTGAATCCAAATCTAACACTTCTCCCACTATGGCACAGTGCCTCTGAGAACGGAGGAGTAAACAAGCAGAGAACACCTCTAAGATCTAGATCAGTTATGTTGGAGTAGGGCTGGGATATAGCCCATGGTTCTGAGGGACTCTCCAAGATACTGACATTAAAGATACATGGGGCCATGCCACTGGCTTAAAGGAACCCATGGGCTGTGGAGTTGGAGGGTCTCGAGGTGAGAACCAAATAGTTTGAATAATAAATTAGGAATGCATCCACCCACGTATCCAAACAAGCCTTTACTAAGCACCTACGGTGTGCATGGTCCTGCGCTCATAAGGAGGGGGGGGGGGAGTGCAGAGATGAACAAATTATGGCCCCTTCCTTCAGGGAGTTTGTAGAAAGGCAGGTGAGGCTTGTATTTGAGTACTAAAAATACACCAAAGAACATGGCACAGTGATGAAGAGGGGTACAAGCAAAACACACTAAGCCCTCCTCAGAGGAAAGAAAGAGCACTTTGGGTATGCTAGAGGAGGAGAAGGGAGGGCTTAAAGGCTCAGGGACAACTCCACAGAGGAGGTGGCATCAGAGCTGAGAAATGAAGACAATCCAGAAGTTTCTTCAGACAGCCAAGCTGCAATGCTGACTCTGCTGGTTTTTAACTACGATCTTCTTTACATGGGGAATGTAAGACATGGCACCAATCCATTTTCAGGCTCCTCCAAATTCCCTTTTCTCCCTGGGTGGGGGGAGAAGACAGGAAGTTCATAACTCAAAACTCACAGAGTAATAGAATATAGAATGTTAGTCCCAAAAGACACCTTAGAACATGTATTGCTGACTTAGAGAAGACTTAAGAATGTAAACTGTTAGAACAAAGAACTTGGACCTTGGTTATTGTTTAGTTGTATCCCATCTGGGGTTTTCTCAGCAAAGATACTGGCGTGGTTTGCCATTGGCTTCTCCAGTTCATTTTACAGACGAGGAAACTGAGGCCAACAGGGTTAAGTGATTTGTCCAGGGTCACACAGCTAATGTCTTGAGACCAGATTTGAGCTCAGGAAGAGGAGTCTTCCTGATTCCAGGCCCAGCACTCTATTCCATTGTACCACCTATCTTCCTTAAGGAAGGGTCTTTAGAGATCATCTAGTTGGAGGCAATGAGGCACAGTAGAAAGAGCATTGAAGGGGTGGCCAGGTGGCTCAGTGGATTGAGAAGCAGGTCCAAAGATGGGAAGTCCTGGATTCAAATGTGACCTCAGACACTTCCTAGCTGTGTGACCCTGGGCAAGTCCCATTACCTAGCCCTAGACACTTCCTAGCTGTGTGACCCTGGGCAAGTCCCATTACCTAGCCCTGACCACTCTTCTGCCTTAGAATCAGTACACAGTATTGACTCTAAGACAGAAGGTAAGGGTTAAAAAAAAAAAAAGGAAAGAGCATTGATACTGCAGTTAAAGGGCGAAGGTTCAAACCCCACCTGATATTTCCCGTGTGATCTTGGCCAAATTCTTTCACTTCCATGGACCCTAATTTCCTCATCTATAAAATTAAGGAGGTTGGGTTAAATGATCTCTGAGATCCCTTCTAGCTTCTAAGATCTAAAATTCCAAGATTCTTTTATCTTTATAACCTATTCAAGATCACGAAGTGATTTAAGCCCAGAAGAACAAGATCCCTTGCCGGTGGACTTCCTAGCTAGAACCTTTTCTGTGGCCCCACAATGCCAGCCTAATTATACATATTTCTCAACATAGACTGGGGCGAGGGGCAGGGAACTGGGCAATACTGTGAGTCTCAGAAGCAGAGGAGAGGATAATGGAGGTGCTTCTAGAAAGTGGAAGAAGAGATCACCACTAGCTTTGACCTGGAGCAGTGACTGATGGAGGCCTCTATTCATCTTCCTCCTTCCTCCCCTTCCTCCCTCCCCCCACTCTTCCTGGGCTGAGGGAGGGCTCTCCCTGTTCCCTACTGAAGCTCTCAGTCTGTGCTGGGAGAAGTTGGGGGAGGGGCACAGAGTAGAGATGGAGAGAGGGAGGAGGGAGAGGCAAGCTGCAGAGAAGCACCTGTTCCCAGCCAAGTGACACATTCTTGGGCCGTGGGAGGAACATCTGGCTGGGGACTGGAGAGGCCTTCCCGGGGGAAGGAGCTTCCGGAAGGGCTGGGCAGTGAGGCTGCCTTAGGTTCCAACAAAATAGAGATCCATTTATTTGTTCATTCAAATGGACACTTATTGAGCACCTACTATGTGCCAGGCTCCATAGTCTTCATTGTGGGGGATACAAAGACAAGGAAAGCCAATCTCCTCTCATGAAGGTTCTTACAACCTTCTAGAGAAGAGAAGAGAAGAGAAGAGATAGATATACACTGCAATAACAACACAATAAGCATTTATTAAATACCCACTATGTGCTGAGTGCTAGGTGGGGGGGGATCAAACCCTAGTATCTAGAGGAACCCCAAACACTGAATCCTATGGGCAGGATTTCCTTCCCACAAGGCAGGGGCGCATATTGCTTTTCCCCCACCCCTCAAATAACCACTCAGCCCCCAAACACTCTCTGCAATGGGAAAGAGGAGAACTAGGTGCCTCATTTTGCTATATTCCCCCACCCATTTTTGCTTAGCTCTAGGAAAGCAGATCAGGGTTGGTTTGAACAACCTGAGGCCCAAGGAAGGTCAAGAATATATGGAAGAGGCAGAGAGCAAAGTGGTTTCCAAATGTGTGTAGAGCCATATTCCTTAGAATGCCACGCAGTGGATTGCCAGTCCCTTGAAGTAAGATTCAGAAACTCATTTGAGTGTGGGTCCATTTTTAAGGAGGATGCATGATGTAGCTACAAAAGTATGGTTGGTAGGGCACCCACCATCTTCTTTTATAATAGTCAGAGAATATCAGCGCTAGAAAGGAAACTGGAACACAATTGTAAGAATTAGCAAGAACATAGACTATTAGAACAAAGAGAAAATGTGAGAGCGTAAAGGGACTTCGGGATAAAGAAAGTGAGAGATGGAAGAGACTGTAATTCCATTCCATTCAACAAACATTAAGTGCCTGCTGTGTGCAGGGCTTTGTATTGGGGGCGAGGGGGGAGGATACAAAAAGAGAAAACAAGCAAGTCCTCTCCCTCAAGAAGCTTACAGTTGGAGGAAGGTGACCTGTTTACAAATAAACATAATAAAAAACTAATTTGAGGAAGGAGAAAAATCTAAGGGGATGGGGAGATGGAATGTGAGCAGGAACCAGGGAAATCATGGAGGAAGTAGGAGCTGAACTAAGCACTGAAGGGAGTTGGAGATTCCCATAAGCAGATTTGGGGAGAGTTTCCAGGTATGAGGGAGGTAGGATAGGTGTTGTGTGAAAACATGGAAGTGAGAGAGGGAATGGCACGTTCTGAGAATAGCTAGTAGTACAATTGGCTGGAATGCATAGTCCAAGAAAGGAAGTAATATGAAATAAGTTCAGGAAGGTAGGTTGGAACCAGATTGTTGTGGGTCTCAGATGCCGAGCTAAGAAGTGAGTGTGTAGATGCTGTTGGGATCCAACAAAGTTATCCAGAGTTGGGGGGGGGGGGGATGACACGGTCAGAATCAGGGCCGTTGCTACATAGAACCTTAGAACTGGAACATGGTTTCCAAGGTAGAACTTTTCCTAGGATCAAAAGGACCTTTAAAGAGCAACTAAATTCAACCCTTTCAATTTGATGATGGGGAAAGCTGAGGCCTGCAGAGAAGAAATGGCCTTTTCATGTCACCAGTTAGGTGCAGAATCTGGGGCATCGCCATACTTTCATTGATTAATCTCTAATAGCCAGGGTCAGAGTTGGGCATGGAAATTGAGGAGAAGTGATAGGGGAAGCCCAGGTGACTTCTCTCTGGTCAGTGTGGGAGGCCTTCCTGACAGGGGTCCCTCTTACCTCTTCCATAGCTGTTCGGGCAGATCGCATGCGAGGTGGGAGAAACAAGTTTGGCCCCATGTACAAGCGAGACCGTGCCTTAAAGCAGCAGAAGAAGGCCCTGATCCGGGCCAATGGATTCAAGCTTGAGACGGGTCCACCCATGGGACCTCCTCCACAAACTGACTACCCCCTGCCACCGACCCTCCACCCAGGGGCCAAAGGCTTGGCACCTGCCCCACCTGCAGGGCCACCTGGTGACTATGAGCGGGGCCCCTATGGCCCACCAGGTCTGCCGATGGCAGTGCCCACTCACGGGCCCTTGGCTGGCTACCTCTACCCTGCCTTCCCTGGCCGTGCCATCAAGTCAGAGTATCCAGAGCCCTATGCCAGCCCCCATGACCCAGCCCCACCCTATGGCTATCCAGAACCCTACCCCAGTGGCCCTGGCCTGCCCGGGGTCCCAGAGCTCATCCTCAAACTGCTGCAGCTAGAGCCTGATGAGGGCCAGCTCAAGGCCCGCATCCTGGCCTGCCTACAGGAGCCTGCCAAGGGCCGGCCCGACAGGCCCACACCTTTTGGCCTCATGTGCAAGATGGCGGACCAGACACTCTTCTCAATTGTTGAATGGGCTCGGAGCTGTGTAGTCTTCAAGGAGCTGGAGGTGAGTGGCCAGACCAATGGTGTCCTTACCCCTTCCCTCCTTCTTCCCCTCTTCTCCACTCTTTTCCTCCTCTAAACTTTCCATTTTCTGTCTCCCTTTTCTCGTCTTTCTCTCTCCCTTCTCCTCTCACCTCTTTCCCTCTCTCCCTTCCTCATTCCTTTTCTTTCTTCCTCTCTTTCTCCTTCTGTCCCTTTCTGGTATCACTCTGGATTCTAATGAGAGACAAGCCCTCACTTGAGAGTGTAGATGAGGATGGAAAGAGCATGAACGAGGAGTCAGGGGCCCGCGATTGTTTTCTAACTCTGTCACTTTTTAGCTGGGTGATCCCAGGCTCAGTTGCTTCTCTCCTCTGGGATTTGTGCCTCTGGATAGCATCCTCTAGCTATAAAATGGCAGGTTTAATCATGGGGTAACCCTGAGGTCACTTCCACGTCTATGGCCCATGTGGACCATACTGAGAAGAGAACCAAGTGGCCTCTCTATTTCCATTCCCATTATTTACCATACTCTTGGATCCTTACTATCCAGCTTCTTCTGGAACTTTGGCTCCCCCATTCCCTTCTCTCCCTTCTATTTCTCTTTCTCTCTCTAGCTAAGCTAGAAGGGCCAGTTCTAATGCTAGGATCCTCATTTTCACATGGGTAAACTGAGTCCCATAGAGATTAAGTGATTTGTGCAATCATATAGGTAGTAACTAGCAATAATTAGTCATTGCTCTTTGGTCCTTCAAATTTACTGCTTTCCATTCTACTACTCTGTCTCTAGTTCCCTGATCTTTCTCCCCCACTTCCTGCCTTTCTCTCCCCCTTTTCCCCCTCTCTCTCCCTCTTCCTCCCCTTTCCCTCTCCCTCCCTACTCTTGCTCTTCCTTTCTCTCCTCCTCTTCCTCTCTATCTCTCTCTCCTCTCCTTTCCCTCTTTCCCCCATCTTATTTCTATTTCTTCTTCTCTCTGATTTATTTGAATCATAGAACTGAATAAGAAAGAGCTTTGGGTGTTCTCCAGACCAATGGTCATCTGTCCATCTTGCCTGGTTTTTCTTTATCTCTGTGGCATAGCCTGTGATGAGAAGAGCAATGGATTGGGAATAAGGAGACCTGGGCTCAGTCTGGCTCTGCCATTTATTCATTGTGTCATGTTGGAGGAGTCACTACTCTTTGGGCCTCAGTTCCCTCATCCGTAAAAGGAGGAGGTTGGATGAGCTGCTGCCCAGCTCTGGCAATGCTGTCTGGTCTCTCATGTCTCTACCATCTGTAAAGCTTTGATGAGAAAGGTGGAATCAGTTTAGAGGTTTTCCCTTTACGTAGCCTCTCTGAACACTGAAAAGGCCGAAATGGGGATCCTGGATCCTTTTGGTCTTCTGTGCTTCTGGAAAAGAGCTGTATTACTGGGTATTCTCCTGCCCTCAGCTGGAGAACAACAAAGGAAAGGATAAGATTTTCAAATTGCGGCTGCCTATGCTGCACAAAGTGGGAAATCTGCCTACGGGCCACTGACTATGGCTGATATTCGGATCTGGAGGTTGAACCTTCCTAGGTCTTTGGGGGAGGCACATGGTACCATGGCAAAGATTTGGAGGGAACTGATGAAGGCATTTTAGCTAACCTTTATCTCTGATTCCTCATTGTTTGGGGTGGGGGGCGAAGAGGGTGGCTCTGAGTTCTTTTTATAAAAATTAAATCTATTTTTTCCAGGCAAAAATCTATTTCCTCTTTCCTACCTCCCCACATCAATTGAAAAAGGAAAAAAAAACCTCTCCTAACAACTGTACATTGTGAAGCAAAACAAAGTCCTGCTTCGACCATATTTAAATATATACATAAATATATACACACATTATGGATGCATAGTCAGGCAAACAAAATGCCTACATTGACCCATTGGCCGTGTCTGACACACACGTACACACACATGTGTTGGTATGAATACAGACACACATGTGTATATGTGTTTATATGTACATACATGTTTATGTGTAGCTATTATTACATGTTATCTATGTTATGTTTCTATTTTTGTTATTATATACATTATTCTCCTGGTTCTGTTTACTTTATTCTGCTTATAGTTCTTATAAATCTTCCCAGGTTTCTGTGACCCTGGGTTCTTAAAGACTAAGGTAAGGGGAGCAGCTGGGTAGTTCAGTGGATTGAGAGCCAGGCCTAGGATGGGAGGTCCTAGGTTCAAGTCTGACCTCAGACACTTCCCAGCTGTGTGACCCTGGGCAAGTCACTTGACCTCCATTGCCTAGCCCTTCCCACTCTTCTGCCTTGGAGCCAATACACAGTATTGACTCCAAGATGGAAGGTAGGGGTTTAAAAAAAAAAGACTAAGATGAGGGGGCAGCTGGGTGGCTCAGTGGATTGAGAGCCAGGCCTAGAAACAGGAGGTCCTATGTTCAAATGTGCCCTCAGATACTTCCTAGCTGTGTGATTCTGGGCAAGTCACTGAACCCCCATTGCCTAGCTCTTACCAGTACACAGTATTGATTCTAAGACAGAAGGTAAGAGTTTTAAGGAAAAAAAAAAGACTCAGGTGAGCTTTGACTAATCCTTCCAGACTGAAAAGGCTTGGAACAGGCTTGTTGACAGCCTGTACATCTGTGTCCCAGGACCAATCTCACCAAGTGTGGGACATTTCATTGCTGAGTTGGCTGCCTATTGATGTATTTTCTGGCCTCAGCAATTCTCAGGGTAGAACTACCTAGTCCTAGAAGGGTCAAAGACTGCATTGGTGGAAGGAATCATTGTGGAAGAGTAGAAAAAACAGCTGACTCTAGAATCAGAGGACCTGGGTTCAAATCTCACTTTTAACATGGTGGGAATGACAGGTTGTGCAAATCACTCTGGACATGAGTTCAAATCTATAAATGAAAAGTGGGGCTAGATGGCCTTTAATTCCATTCCAATTCTAGATGGATGATCCAATGAATTCCAACCAAAATGAGTCTTTGAGGTGTTAAAGGAATGGGAATTAGAGGAATGGAGTCCACAGAAGGTTGTTGGAACTTTCCTAATGATAACATTCCTAGCAAAGGCAGCCGGGCCACTGTCTGCTGTGCCCTTCCAATTCCTGGGTTGATTCCCTCTCCCTTCCATTCCCTGTTTCTCAGGCTTAGATAAGAAGGAAAGCAACAGGAAAAGTAGAGACACAATAAAGAGCTTCCCAATAAGAGAGAAACTTCCCAATAGGGTGAAACAGTGGTTCTTGGGGAGCTGATGGGAACTCCCATTCCTAACACTTGAGAGACCAGGGAGAGGGGGTAGGAGAACTTCAAGAGGGCACCTCTGGGGTCTTATACTTCCTACGTTTTGCCATGTTTCGGTTCATCTTTCTGCATTGTAGGACTGAGGTGGGAAATGAGAGAGATCTCAGCACCCTGGCTCTCAAAGATTCAGACTCTGCTGATTTCAGGAAGTTGAGGGGGAGGCGCCCCTGTGGGCAGTGACTGTTTGTCTCAGTCCTATCAATGTTTGCCTTCCATTCTAGCCGAGATGTTGTTGTTCCTGGGCCTGGTCTGTAAACAGTGGGGCCAAACTGGGCTCTGGGGCAGGAGCAGCTTTGACTGGCTCTTGTCTGTACTGATGGCTAGAGAGCCACAGCCTCCTCTGGGTGTGCAGGGTATAGCTTGATGTCTTTCCTGGGAAATAGAGGGCAAGCCAAGGGCCCTATCTGTTCACAAGACAAGGGCTACAGGATAACATCTGTATTGGGGTGGGGATAGGTATCAGGGTCGGGGCACCATTTTCCATCTTAGATATTTGGGTGGGGTGGGGAGGTGGCTATTAGTTCCGGAGGCCTTGGTCTATCCTAGAAGTAAGAGGGCTGGGGGGAATAGGGTCTCGGTACCCTTTGCCCTGA
Source organism: Gracilinanus agilis (assembly GCF_016433145.1). Taxonomy (NCBI): domain Eukaryota; kingdom Metazoa; phylum Chordata; class Mammalia; order Didelphimorphia; family Didelphidae; genus Gracilinanus; species Gracilinanus agilis. The sequence goes on from NC_058134.1 coordinate 289,327,963, forward strand.
TCTCTCTCTAGCTACTGGAGTAGATGCTGGTTGAGAGTCCTGGGGGCCTAGGCATGAGCTGTGCTTATTAACATAAGCCATGCTTCATGTCTGAATAAAGACCGGGATGGAAGTTGGGGAAACTGCAAGATGGGGCCAACTAAGCCAGGAAATATTTTAGGTGGGGGAAAGAGAGTCACCAGGACACTGAAAAGGTAAATGATTTCTTCTGTGGGGGATCCTGGGCCTTTCACATGCCCAGTGTTGGACAGACCTTGATGCTTATATAGCTCTGGATGCTAGTGGAGGGGGTGGGGGATAAGGTGCCATCCCCATGGGTGTTTCCCATCCAGGAGAAGCAAGGCTTTCTGCCCACTTTGGTGAGTGTTTTTTCCTCTTCTAACTGGCTGGGCCTTCCTGCTTCCTGTCCCCCCCTGCCAGGGTCAGCATTGAGCCCAAGAAACAAGCTCCTCGCCATTTGTAGTGTCCTGCAATAGTCTTTAAACAACTGTGTAGATAAATACCATCCTGGCCCACAGAATGTTCTCCCAAGCTTGAGCCATCTGCACACGCGTTCCTATTGGCCCACCTGAGACCTTGGGCTGGTAAGCAGCCTTCGAGATCAGAGACTTTGATGAAGGTGAGGGCAGGATGAAGAATGGTTGTGCCCCATTTCTTGGCATAGCCGAGAAGCCCAGAATCTACTCCATTGAACACATCTGTTGCCTGGACAGCCTCCAGGAAGAGGGAGGACTTTAACTTATAGGCTATTGGGGCTGGGTGGACTTGAAAAGACAAGATGGTAGGCCATAGAATGTTAGTAGTAGAAGGGGCCTTCGCGGATAGACTATTAGAGATAGAAGGGAGGGACCTCAGGACACTGAACCTAAAATCTTTAGAGCTGAATGGAATCTCTCCTGACTGGCAGGTGAATACTTATGCCACCGAGGTCCTTGGGAGTTAATTCATGCTAACCTCTTATATTCAGATAGCCTGCCCGCTGCTGTTGTACCTACCGTCTAAGAGAGTTATAACCCATCTCCTCTCTGCTCAGGCCCCGGGCAAACCCTGTGTTGTCCTGAAGGCTGGAGAAGAAGAGGAGGGGGCCAAAAAGAGAGCAGGGGAGGGCTCTGGGTGGGGGGGAGGGTTATGGCTAATAGTCCCTTTTGACATCAGTTCACACTCCACGTCTGGCCTTTGAAACCCCCCGGAGCCACGATTGGCAACAGATTTAACTCCCCAGATATATGGTTTCATTTAAGGGGCAGTAATTCTGTCAGTCTGTCTCTGACAAATGAGCCCCCTGCCTGCCACTCTGTAGGGCCAGCCGGGAGCATGTCAGCCACCCGAGAATTACAGACCCGAGCTGGCCTTCGGCAGGGAGACTAATCAGAACATGGAGGGTGCAGGGGGCTCCGGGGGTTGGTCTGCTATGAGAGGGCCTCGGCAGGCCAGGGGTGGGGGCGACGGGAGCGAGGTCAGCATGACATCCATAAATACCCTTCTGGAACGAGACGGGATGAGATGTGTCAAGGTGCAGGGGAAGATTTGCAGCTTCCCCTGGTCCAGAGAGGAGGACTTGTAGGCTGTAGGGAGTGGGGTTGGCCCAGGGGAGTGGTGGCCAACTTTGTCCTAGGGACTATAAATTTCCATTTTTATATATATTTCAGAGGGGGGTGGTAGGACATGTACAGGGAGACAGGAGAATAACCTTTAACTTGAGCCTCATGAAGGTTAAACCAATTGTCTTTGGTTAAATGAGGATCCCAGCCACCTGCCTTCTAACACACTCCCAGAATCGGATAGTGCTTGAGCAGACAGGGACCCTGGAACATAGAATGTCAGAGCTGGGAGGGATCCTAGAACACAGAATGCCAAAACTGGAAGAGACCTCAGAACCCAGAATGGGAAAGCTCAGCAATCATTTAGTCTACCCCTTCCTCCACATGTAAAGCACGAGGAGGAAATTGAGCCCCAATGAAGGGAAATGACTCATCCAAGGTCTCTGAAATGGAGCAGCTAGGCGGCACAGTGACTAGAACCTGGAGTCGGGGAAACTATCTTCTTGAGTTCAAATCTGGTCTCTGACAGTTGTGTGACCCTTGACAAGTCACTTAAACCTATTTCCCTCAGTTTCCTCATCTGTCAAATGAGCTGGGAAAGGAAATGGCAAACCACTCCGGTATCTTTGCCAAGAAAACCCAAAATGGGCTCACAAAATTGTCACACATGATTGAAAAGAACGAACAACAACAGGACTAGAAGCAGGGGCATATTGGAGTCCAGCTCAATCAGGCTTGGGGAGTTGATTGTTAAATTTTCAGTGTGAGTATTTACCGCTTAGAAGTTGGAAGATGCTATAAATCGGGGTTGGGTTATGATTTTGTTGATTGTTAGACTTGGGAAAGTGATGGAGAAAATGTTAATAATGGGGTAGATCAAACTATAATTCGTACTGTATAACACTCCCTCCAAAGAGTTGTTTGTTAAACATTTACCAGCACATCCCTGATGCAAGTCCGTGTGTTTTTGACTCTCAGGCTCATGATCTTCTCCATTTCATGCTGTAATGATTGATACTGGAGGTTCCATCTATTTCTCAACCAAGCATAGCTATGAATCAAAATTAAAGCAGGAAGCAGAGCCTGAAATAGCTTTGCATTGCTGTCCAAGGAATTTGTAGGAAGAGGCCGGTCTTCCTAAGCATGATTATAATGGATTGGGTTAGGGCTACTCTGGCTTTTACATTGACCTGTGAGAGTCAGGAGATCTAGGTTCAAGTCCAGCTGTGTGACCTTGGGAAAGTTATTGAATGTCATCTCTGGACCTCAGTTTCCTCAGCTTTAAAATGGGCATAGTCATCCTTCCGCTGTATCCCTTGTGGGGTAGTTGTGGAGAAGGCTTTTACTATTATTGGTACTGCAGGATGTTTCCCAACTCATCTTCTAGCCTCAGAGCCACCTTGTATAGGAGATAAGGATTATTATCCTCATCATAGAAGGAAATTGAAGCCCATAGAGAGGAAGCAATTTAGAGGATTCATGGCAGAACTGGGAATAGAAGCCAGGCCTCCTGTTTCCCAGCCCTAGACTCTTTGTCTTACCCTAAGGAGGGTGGAGGTGGAGGAGAGGCAGAGCTAAGGTTAGGAGGAGTAAGGTTTGTTGAGTTGGCTTTTGCCAGTGCTGATCTCTGGGGCAGGAGTTTGTATACGGTAACTGCTCTGGGGCTTCCACGTCCCTGGGTCACAGTGACCCCTTCCCCCTCTCTTGGCTTTAGGAGATCTTTTTTTATCTCCCATCTCATTCTGCTCCAGTGATAATAGCCCTGGAGGTGGAGGCTCCCTCTCTATCTGAGGGTTCTGGCCTCAGGTCAGATCTCATAGCATTGCCTCCTTCACCATGAACCTTCTGCTGCCCTAGGTCTCCTGCTTTATGCTCTGTGTGGCCCAAATAGCTACAGGGGGCTGTCCCATAGCTGAGCAGTTGAGGGGAAGAGAGAGGGAACATGAGGAAGAAAGAGGAGGAGGAGGAGGAGGAGG
>NC_058134.1:289331979-289349001 GCF_016433145.1 Gracilinanus agilis
GGGGGGGGGGGGAATAGAATGTTAACCCAGCGAGAGTTCTGCCTCACGGCAAAACCTCACGGGGAAAAAAAAAAGCTCTAATGAGCTGGGCTATAAATAACCTTGGAGTACCAACTGAAGGGCTTTTGGTTTTGGGCTTTTTAGCTTTTGGCTTTTGGGCTTTGCCTGATTCCCTTGACCTCTCCCTTGACATCCTGATATCCCTGGATCTCCCCATTGGGCCCTGGGAGGAGGGTATTTTTGGTGGGTGTAGATCGTGGGAACTAGCTTCTATAGGCAGGTAGGCACAACCTTAAACCAAGCCATCACCTCATCTAGTAATCTGCTAAACCTTATTACATCAGGGAAGTGAATTCATCCATGGCTGAGGGGCTGGTTCCCTCAGCCCGATTCCCCTCTTCTGTGACCCTCCCCCAGCACCAGCTCCTCCTTTAGCAACAGTTACCAGACTTTAAACCCTGTTCCCTAATATTACCCTTGGCTTTAATAAACCCCTTTGGCTTTTATACGAATAGCTTCTGGTCATTCTTTATACCAATAACTAGGGCAAAGGCTTCATGAAGAGGGAAAGAATAACTTTCCTTTATTTCTTGAGGGCTAAACCAGGCATCCATCTGGGGCAGGAAATGAACCAGCTTTCACTTCTAGTAGGTTGGGAGTTGTTCTCCAAAGGGGAAGGGATTTTTACTTAGAGATAACAGGGAATATGAATAAATTCTTTCAGCCAGGCTCACATAATCTCTGGCTGTACCCAAAAGATAGCCTTCCTGCCTGAAGACCCAGCTTATACCACCCAGTGCCCCTCAAATACAGTGCCTTCGGTGCAAGAGACATGAATATGCAATTTTCAGATAAAGAAATCAAAAGTATCAATAAGCACATGAGAAAGTGTTCTAAATCTCTAATAATTACAGAAATGCAAATGTAAACAATGCTGAGGTATCACCTCACACCTAGCAGATTGGCTAAAATGAAAGAAGGGGAGAGTAATGGATGCTGGAGGAGATGTGGCAAAATTGGGACATTAATGCATTGCTGGTGGAGTTGTGAACTGATCCAACCATTCTGGATGGCAATTTGGAACTATGCTCAAAGGGCTATAAAAGAATGCCTGCCCTTTGATCCCGCCATACCATTGTTGGGTTTGTACCCCAAAGAGATCATAGATAAACAGACTTATATGAAAATATTTATAGCTGAGATTTTTGTGGTGGCAAAAAACTGGAAAATGAGGGTATGTCCTTCAATTGGGGAATGGCTGAACAAATTGTGGTATGTGCTGGTGGTGGAATACTATTGTGTTTAAAGGAATAATAAACTGGAGGAATTCCATGTGAACTGGAAAGACCTCCAGGAATTGATGCAGAGCAAAAGGAGCAGACCCAGAAGAACATTGTACATAGAGACCAATACACTGTGGTAAAATAGAATGTAATGGACTTCCTAACTAGCAGCAATGCAATGATTCAGGACAATTCTGAGGGACTTATGGAAAAGAATGCTCTCCACATTCAGAGGAAGAATTACAGAAGTGGAAACAGAAGAAAAACAACTGCTTGAACACATGGGTTGAGGCAGACATGATAGGGGATGTAGACTTGGTCTTGATCAATGACACATGTTAAAACCAGTGGAAATGCATATTGGACATGGGGGGGAGGTTGGGGGTTGAAGGGGAAAGTAAGAGCATGAATTATGTAACCATGTTAACTTTTCTAAAAAATAAATATTANTTTCCAGGGGTATTAGGGGGGTTGGGGGAGAGGGAAAGAACATGAAATATGTAACTATGGGGAAATATTCAAAATAAAAATTAAAAATTAAAAAAATACAGTGCCCTCATGTAGCTCAGTTGATTGAGAGTTAGGCCTAGAGATGAGAGGCCCTAGGTTCAAATCCGGCATCAGAAGCTTCCCAGCTGTGTGACCCTGGGCAAGTCACTTGACCCCCAATGCCCACCCTTACCACTCTTCGACCTAGGAGCCAATACACAGAAGTTAAGAGTTAAAAATTAAAAAAAAAATACAGTGCCCTCAAGTACAAGCCTCTATATTAGCCATATCATATTTCCTTTTATTCCATTACAAATAGAAGGAAACATGAAATATCTCACTGAGAAATTGATAGATCAAGAAAACAGGCCTAGAACAGACAATGTGAGAATCATTGGTCTTCCTGAAAAAGCAGAAATTAATAGAAATTTGGACTCCATACTAAAAGAAATTATTCAGCAAAACTGCCCTGAAGTTCTACAGCAAGAGGGCAATATAGACATTGAAAGGATCCATAGATCACCCTCTACACTAAACCCTGAAAAGACAACCCCCAGGAATATAGTAGACAAATTCAAGAGCTTCCAAGTAAAAGAAAAAAATTTACAAGAAGCCAGAAATAGACAATTCAGATATCAAGGAACACCAATCAGGATCACACAGGATCTGGCAGCTTCCACGCTAAAAGACCACAAGGCTTGGAATATGATATTCAGAAAGGCAAGAGAACTGGGTCTATAACCAAGGATCACCTATCCATCAAAACTGACTATATACTTCCAGGGGAAAGTTTGGGCATTCAACAAGATAGATTTCCAAAGTATTTGCACAGAAAAGACCAAGTCTAATTGGAAAGTTCAATATCCAACCACAAAAACCAAGAGAAACATGAAAAGGTAAAAAAAAAAAACAGAGGGGAAAGAAAGGAAACTCTTATTTTTAAATGTGCCTCTTTAAAGGCTTCAATAAGACCTAATTATTTGTATTCCTATATGGAAAAATATTATGTGTAATTCTCTGTAGTGAACTCTATTCATTGTTATAGTATCCACTATTACAGTAATGAGAAGAATTATTCACAGGGAGAGGTCAGAGTACTAAATGGTCTAAGATGATATGGGGGTGGGTGGGAAAGAGGGGGGTGAATAGTAGAGGACACCAAGAGAAACTTGAATGAACAAGAAAAATAGGATATTCTATTACACACAAAGAGGGCATGGGAAGGAGAGGGGATAAATACTATTATAAGAAGGAGAGGAAGAGAGCAATAAGAGATAATATTTAATCTTTAGTCTCAGTGGAATTAACCCTGAGAGGGAAGAGTAGCTATATCCATTGGGATATAGAACTCTATCTAAGCATACTGAGAAAGTCAGAAGGGATAAACCAAGGGGATCAGGGGAGTGGGGAGGTCAAAAAAAGGGAGGGGAGGAGAAAAGGCAGGGAATTCATTAGGCCTTAAAAATAAAAAGAGGGGAAAAATAAGGGAGGGAATAGAAAGGGTAGTAAATCAAGGGAGGGGACAAGGGTTACTGGTTTAAAACAAATCACTGGTTTAAAAGGAAATAGCCTAACAAGAAGGGATAGAACTAGGAGAGGATACCAAAATGTTGGAGAATACACAACTGATAATTATAACTCTGAATGTGAATGGGATGAACTCATCCATAAAATGGAAGTAAATAGCAGAGTGGATTAGAAACCAAAATCCTACCATATGTTGCCTATAAGAAACACATATGAGGCAGGTGGACATACACAGATTTAAGGTAAAGGGCTGGAGCAAAATCTTTTGGGCTTCAAATGAGAAAAGGAAGGCAGGATTGTGGCATGTTATGTTATCAGAAAAACTGAGAGTTACATCTCCAAACTTCTGGTGGCTGCCATTAATTTCATTTCTTACAAGAAAAGTAATGACTCTAAAAAGCTACTACAGGGGAAGGGAAGATCAAAATATAGACTCAGAAGACAAAATGTGAAAATAACTACCAGCAAAATCTCAAAGAAAAATGCTAATTGGACCCAAGTTGACAAGAATTCCTAGAGGAGTTACCAATGCTGAGACTGTTTCCCAAGGGGATCAAGAAGGAAAAGAACCCATATGCTCCAAAATATTTATAGCAGTTTTCTTTATAGCAGCAAAGAAATGGAAACTGAGAGGATGCTCAACAATTGGGAAATGGCTGTACAAACTGTGGCATATAATTGTGATGTAATACTACTGTGCCATAAAAAAAGATGAACAGACTGATTTAAAAAAACTTGGAAAGAACTACATGAGTAGAGTGGAATGAGTAGAACCAGGAGAAAATTTTATGTAGCCAAAAAATTAGTCCTGGAAGAATAAACTGTGAATGTTACCTCCAGAAAGTGAATAGAAAGGTGAAATATAAAAGACTTAAATTATAGGTACATGGTTGACAACCTTAATGATATCTTTTGTGTTGTGTGGAGGAGCTTGGACAATAGCGGAAGAGATTTATTATGTAGATATGAAGAAAAGTAAGCTAAACACTTAAGAGATTTATGATTTCATTTTGTATTGTCTTCGTTTTTGTATATGGAAATCCTTGCTTTGTTTGACTTTATAAAATTTGGAATAAAAAAAGAAAAGAATTCCTTAAAAAGAATAGGCCAAATTAGATAGGAGGTATAAAAATTCACTGAAGAAAAGAACTTTCTAAACTTTATAACTGGATAAGTAGAAGCTAATGACTCCATGAGAAATTAAGAAACAATAAAACAAAGTCAAAAGAATGAAAAAATAAAATAAAGTGTGACATATCTCACTGGAAAAAAACACCTGACTGAAAAATAGAGAAGGCATAATTTAAGAATTATTGGATTACCTGAAAGTAATGATAAAAAGGAGTCTAAGCATCATATTTCAAGAAAATATCAAGGAAAATTGTCTGAATATATATGATACAGAGGGCAAAATAGAAATTAAAATATCACCCCCCAGAAAAAGGTCTCAAATAGGAAAATCCCAGGAATTTTATAGACAAATTCCAAAGCTCCCAGGTGAATTAGAAAATATTGCAGACAGAAAGAAACAATTCACATATTGTGGAGTCACAGTCAGGATCACACAAGTTTTAGTAGCTTCAAGGTTAAAGGAGTAGTGGACTTGGAATATGATACTCCAGAAAGGAAAGGATCTATGGCAATGTTGCTGAACCTATGGCATGCATGCCAGGGCTGCTCTCATCCCACTCTCCACTATGCCTGAGAACATTTTTCATGTCACCTGCCCTTCTGCCCAGCAGAATTGAAGTACTTCCTCCCTCCCCTCTGAAGACTCATCTTTCAGAGTTCAAATCTGGACTCTGAAATGTACTAGTTGTGTGACCCTGGGTGAGTCACTTAGCCCTATTTGTCTCAGTTTCCTCATCTGTAAAATGAGCTCAAGAAGGTAATGGCAAACCATTCTAGTATCTTTACCAAGAAAATCCCAAATGGAGTTACATAGTCAGACATAACTGAAATGACTCAACAACAGTGATAGTTGTAATTGTGCCTAGGTCTGAAACCCTTAGTTACCTTCTACAGGAGAGCCATAGTATTTACTATAACTTGGAATCTAAATTTCTGAGCTCATGTCCATGGAATTCAAGGATGGACTAAGGGACTTCCTCTATGCATCCCTGGCCCAGAACCCATTTTAATTGCTCTTAGTGGTAGTCAGAATGTTAGAAGAGAACAATGGGTGTTGGCTACAGGAGGACCAAATATCCTGGTGGGCATACTTCCTTCCAGATCCTAGCTCTGGGAAGCCCTGAGTCCTAGAGAGAGAGGGAAGCAAAGATGGGACTATCTGAAGCAGGAAAACTTATCCCAGTCTACCAAAGATTGATATGGTTCTCCCTTGTGATGCCTCTTGCTTTATTATCTCTCTCCATTTTTGTCTCAATTTGTCTTTCTACATTGTCTCTTCCACTTGTCTTCATCCCCATATCCACATTTTGTTCTCTGTTATGTTCTCCCTTTTTCTCTGCCACTACACCTTTCATTGTGTCTGGAGAGTGTCAAGAGGAGAGCAGATGTGAAGAGTCATACACATTAGAGGGAGAGGGGGAAGGATAAGTCATGGGTTTGAAGATGGGGAAGAATTGAGCTTTTACTTCTTTTCTAGCTCCAAGGTCCTAAACTCCTACAGCAGCCTTGACAAAGTCTTGTAAACAAAATTGATGAGGTGCTTCACATGCCCTTCCCCTACTTTGCCTTGGGTTCTCATTCTTTCTCATAGGTTATCCTTGCATGCCTTAATTTATATCATTCCCTTCATGTACTCTGAACTCCAGCAGATCAGTAGAGTCTCTGATCTTGGACATGCCCTGCCATTATTCTCTGCCCATCTGTAGCTTATAGCTGTGTGACCTTGGACACATCACTTAATCTTCTTCTATCTCAGTTTCTTCTCATGTAAAATGGGGATAGAAATAGTATCTATATCACATGATTACATGATCAAATGAGCTAATGGATATAATTAATCTTCAAGTGTCATATAAATGTCAGCTATTATGATTATGATCATGGTGCAAGCTATTACTTGAGAATTGTACAGCTTTGCTAAGAACTTATGTAGAAATTGGATAATTAAGCTCTTTCTGGTTTAGAGGTAAATATTAGAAGTTTCCTCCTAACATAACATTGAGAGTCATGCTATTGAATCCTGAGGAGCTAGATTAAGAGAATCAGCAACTATAGTCATCACCAGAATTATTCAGAAATTAATCTCAATATTGATTCTGTGCCTTCAGCAAAAAAAAATCCCCTGTAGATCCATGATTTGATTAATGTGTTACTTCTACCATTGTGTATTCTAGCTATTATACAACTTATCTGAATGTCTTTATGAGTTTTTGTATGAGAAAAAAAATCCTCACTTTGTGGCCAGGCTTCTTGTGATGGAGGTGGTCTCTCTAGAAAAAAAATATATATATGTATTTTTTTCTTCTACAAGAGAGTCCAATATCTTTGAATAGTATCATAAAACTAGAGGTCTATGTGTATTTCTAGAGAAATAGTGGTATTCATTGGAAATTCTGGGAAATCTCCTCTCCAGATAGTCCAACCTTATTTTCCTTTCAAGGGCAATCTATACTTTAAAGGTATGAATCTGAAAGACTATATCATTTAGGATATTGTGAGGGAAGGGATTTATTCAAGAGGAATGAACTGAATTACTTATTTGGAATTGCTATACATTCTCACTTTTTTTCTTTTCTTATAGAGGAAATACAAAGATTTTCCCTTGATATGATGAGTACTTAAATAGTACATGGGATCCTCTTTTATATATGTGAAGGAGACTAAACTTAAGTTCTAGTCTAAATTGGTTGAAGGGAACACGGATCTGGGTAAGGAAAAAATTAAACAAATGAAAATATAATATTTTTGTTATTGGGGAATACTTCCAAGACAGATCATGTTGTGTATGCTTGGAAATTGTTCTTGTCTCCTTCTAATATCAGAGAGACAGGAAAGTTAGTTTGCTGAGCCAGAATCTTTTTCATATGGGCTTTTGCAGCTTACCTTAAAACCTTAACTGGATAACCTTGTCATCCTATATAAGACAAAAAAAGTAGTGACATTCACTAATAGAGTTTATTTTTTGAAATGTCAAAGATAGTTCTAAGAAACATCAACTATGTTCTACTAAAAAAATTGTGGCTGGTCTTAAGACAAGGGAAAGTTCACATTTAAATGAGAAGATGTCAGTATATCATAGTAGAATGAACTTAACAAAATATCAGAATTCCCCTTATTAAGTTAAAAATTCATTTAAAACTAACCATTATTGGGAATTCTGGCAATCAAGGTGGGCATGGGGTGGCAAATGCAATTTGCAGATTGTGTAATGAATGATCTTGAAGCCTCAATCTCCAAATTCCAAGAGGAAGTATAAGGAGTAGATATCAAACAACGAGAGGTTTGGTCATCTCAAAATTACCTTGAAGGTAAAGGTCAAAGGTTGGCTTCTAAGAACTGCTAGGGAAAGAAAGCAGTGTAGCACAAGAGGAGAGAATTGATTCTAGAATCAGAGAACCTGGATGCAAATCTTTCCTGGCTCCTGGGTGGCACTGGGCAAACCACTTATGAGGCTCTACATGTCTCAGGTTCCTCACTTGCAAAAAGATGGGTTGAGATAATTGGTGTCCCAGTTTTCTTCCGGATCTTGCTCTATGACCTTCTCCTTAGTAGCAAATACCTTTAAACACTGGCCTTTCTCTATTTTGGGGAAAATGTCAACTATTATTATTAACAACCAACAAAGAGAGATTCAGGACAGTGGGAAGCTTTAAGAACATGTCATATGAAGACAAGCCAAGGTTGCTTAAGTTGGGAAAAGACAAGACACGATAGTTATTTCCAACTATTTATAGGACTTTGATGTAGATGAAGAATTCCATAGAGATTGTTCTTTTTGACCTAGCAGACAGAACTAGAATTAATAAATAGTAGAAGTTGCAGAGAGGCAGATTTCAACTCAATGGTAAAGAAAAAATATAACATCACATTTAATAGCTTTTCCTACAAAGCCTACAGGTATTGTTATTGTATATATAAGAGGTTTTTAAATATTAAGGAACTGACAGTCTGTCAGTCTGTGAGAAAGTAAATTTCTGAGGAATGTGACTGTTAAAAGTGATGGGCCGAAAGAAGCCAGAGAAGAGAGAAAAAAAAGAGTAAGAGGCCATTCCTGATGGACCTATTTTCATTTTTTCACATCTTGTAAAAAGTCAGAAAAGAAGTTTTTGAGTAGAGACTTTAATTGGTATCCTGAATAAACCAAATCATGTGATTATGTTAACAGAAGCAATGAGAAGTTGTTTATAATTACAACAAAACATTGTAAATAATTATCCATATATATGTGTTATTCTCTGTGGTTAAGATATTGTGTTAACAGTACTTTGATATTTATTTAGTACTAAAGGATAAGAGAGAAACAAAGAGAGACAGAGAGAAAGAAGCAATTGTTTATGATATCAAAAGTTTCACCATTTTATTAAATGATTAATATTTTATATTAACAAAAATTAAATTAATTTTAAACAAATTTAAATTAAACAAAATTGTTGCTGTGGATTATTATTAAAATAAGTATTTAATAATGAATATTTAATATACTTAGGTGGAAGTTTAGAACTAACTCATTAATGAGAAATATGTTATGATTTTAATAGTTAGTAAGTTATTAATAATAATAACAATAATATTAAATATCCAAAAGACACCCTTGAATAATCTTAGAATTTGAGATGATCATGAAAATTGCAGTGATGCAAATAGTAGCTTAATCCTTTGTAGCCTAACTACTGAGTGAGGTCCATCCTAAAAATCTGTTACATACATGTGAGGACTTGTCCAGATTTGTTAATAGTTTATTCTCCTTTCTTCCCATAGAGATACTCTCACAGATTCATAAATGCAAAATGCCTAACAGTAGTGTTGCTGCTGAGTGATATTAAGTAGTCTGTTATACCATTTTGTTTAGGTACAGGGAATTAACCTGGGGTTTAATTACTGTGGGGAACACCTAGACAAAACAAAATAATACCAAAAAAACCCACAACAAACAAAATCTCTTTCTAGCAATGCAAGTCATCACCTTCTCTTCAATTTATCCCATTAGTAAGTTATAGAAGTCACTGAGAGGACAAGTGAATTACTCATCCTAGATCACATAGCCAGTTTTTGTTTTAAGTGGAATGTAAATGTAGGTCTTCAAGAAAATAATATTTCATTTCCCCCCCCTTTTACATGTGAAAACTTTTTTTAACATTTTCAAATATGTTTTGAATGTATAACCAAGTGAAACTGCTTGTCACCTCTGGGAGTGGGGAGTGAAGAGAAGAGAGAGACAATATGAATCATATAAGCATGGGAAAATATTTTTAAAAAATAAAATTATATTTAAAAAAATGTTTTGAGTTCCAGATTCTCCCCTCATTCTGACTCTCCCTCTTTCCTTGTCCATTCCCTTTCCTGAGACAGTAAGCAATCTATTATAGATTTTATATGTGTAACTATGTAAAACATTTTCCCATATTAGTTGTTTTTTGGAAGAGTTCTCAAATAAAAAAAAGAGGAAGAAAATTAAATATAGTATATTTTAGTCAATGTAGGCCTTTCTAAGTCTTTGGAAGATTCTCTCTCTACTATGCCATGTTACACTCAAGTTTGCTAAATATTAGTTCCATGTAACTATCACTTCACTGTTTGTTTTGATTTAGATTACATATTTAATGATTAACATTATAGGTATGTTAATTTGAATTTTATATCACCACCATTTCAATATGGAAATTAATGTGCTTGGTATTATTAATTGTTAAATATGGAAATTAGTGAAGGTCTCCTAGTTTTAGTTCTAGAGAATATAAATAAGCACACTATGAAAATATTTGAAAATAAAGTAAAAAAAATTAGAAAACTGCTAGGTAACTTAAGGTTAATGCCCTTTTACAGAGATTGTTCTGAATAGGTCAGATTTGTGTTGAAAAGAATGTAACTTTTGGTTTCCAAGAAGCTAAATTCTAGAGAATCAATATCAGGAAATTAGATAGGCATTAAACTGGAAGTTATCCCAGAAAGGAATAAGTGGTTATATCACAACAATTTGATGTAAGAATATCACAGTCAGGGGCAGCTAGGAGGCTCAGTGGATTGAGAACCAGGCCTAGAGATGGGAGTTCCTAGGTTCAAATTTGGATCACCTAGGTGTGTGATTGAGCAAATTACTTATCCCCCATTGTCTAGCAGCTCTTCTGCCTTAGAACTAATATACAGTATTGGTTCTAAAATGGAAGGTGAAAGTTTAAAAAAAAAAAGAATATTGCCATGAATGTATGAGCATAGAATCAGAACTGTTTTATGTTACATATGTGATTATATGACTTAATGTTAAATGCACTAGAGAAAAAATTATATGTACACATACATATAGATTGCAAAAACATATACTATATACATATTGTATAGGATTGCTTTGTATTTCTGAGATGTAAAAACAGTGTATATATAACATATTGCTCTTTCCATATGTAAGCAAATTAGTCACCAAAAAGAGATAGAAAAATAATGTTTATGCATGAAAAACCAATAAAAATTTTCATCTAAAGAAGCATTGTATTTTCATGTAAATATCAAGGTAAGACAGACTTTTAAGAATAGATCAAAAGATACCCCATAGATAAATGGACTAAGAGAATCTGTTTAGGGATAAAGAAATGAGTTAGGCTGAAGGACATTTTGATCCTCCCCTCATTTACATATTATTGTTTTTTAGGAGTTTGAGAAACAAAATGTGTTAGTGATATCAACTAAATAACTTTTTGGAGATGATGGAGTGATTAACTATAAGGGTCAACTGAGGACAATGACTAGTTCTCTCTCAGTTTTGTCCTTTATGCATAAAGTATTGACAGAGGTAGAAAGATCTCTAGTGCATTAACTGGACTTTCTTTGGAGGATGGACAAAAAAAAAAAGGGTGGGGAGTGGGAAGAATTCTCCCAATTACACATAGCATCTTGCAGCCTCCCCTTCTTAGATCCACACATCTTTTAACCTTCTCTTTTTAACTTGAGTCTAGACCCTGCTTAGACCCCCTTGAACTGGCTTTCTCTGTCTAAAAAAACAAACAAACAACTTTCCAGATTATATGTAGATACAATTTTAATAATTGTTTTCTGTAATGACAAGCTTTACAGAGTTCTCATGGGTTGACAAACTAGGATGAAAGAAACAATTCTGGAATTACAGGAGGGTCAAACTGACAGAGAGACACACTCTCAGTGTGCCTCCCTTTTTTGATCACTTATAGAAATCAAGTCCCTTTACCTATTTTAAGGACCCTCATAAAAGGTAGTGACCAATCCAGAGTCATACTATGGGAAAATATTAGAGCCAGGGGGGAAACCTAGATTTTCTGATTAAAAAACCAGGTTGTGCCTTAGAGTCTTAGAATATGGGAGCCTTCAGAGGTATTCTCATTTCCATTTTTTCTTTGTCATAGAGAGTAGCCATTAAATTAGATTTTAGCAGCTCTGGAATTTTGAACTACCTATCTTATTCCATTTGGGAGAACACTTCATCTTTTATAGCAATATAGAAAACAGGAAGACTTGAACTTGATTCTTGGCTCTGCCACTTACTATCCTTGTGATCTTAGGCAAGTCACATTTTGGTTTTAGTCCTCAGTTTCTTCATGAGTGAAATCAAAGAGCTGACCAGATCACTTCTAATGTTTCTTCTAAGGCTAAATCTATGATCCTCCAAACAAAATTCATAGGAAAAAGGCATACATCCCAAGAGGCTTCCCCTTATTTTCCTAGTAAGGAAATATCTCTAAAATCTGTACTTCTGAAGTCCATGAGATTTGGAAGTAAAAATACTTTTTTTTGTGAGCTTTGTGTCAGATCAGAAGGGGTTTTTTGGGGGGTAAATACCATAACTTACTATTTATGGTGGAAAAGTAACTTTCAAACCAAGGAGGAAGGTACAATGTGTTAGAGAAAACTACCTATTCGATTTTCATATAATTTGTTGCATTTTTTAAGACTTATTGTTCTCACTGGAAATGAGTAAAAGAAATAAGCAGCTAGGAATTGTCCTATTTCCAAAGAGAGAACTAAGCAAGCAAGCTTGGACATTATTTAAGGCTTAGGCTCTCAATTTATCTACCTGAGAATTGGAAATACCAATTCCTGAAAAATGAGAATGGCAGTCTTGGGCAGGGAGTAAATGATCAAGTGATCCAGTGATGAATTAATAATAAAACCAAATTTGGGTGAAATAAAATTAGGCAGAAGGATGTTGGTACCAAGGACTAAGATGAAGTCTAGAAATAGGAAATTGGTGAAATTTGTACTCAATTCATCTGTACCAGTGACCTGTTTCTTCCTTCCTACCTATAGTATACATATTTACTTAGAGTATTTCCTAGCAAAACTCCTTTACATCACCTTAAATGGGATGCATTGTAATTGAGAAGGAAGAGAAGGGATGGAGGTGAAGCAAATCCAAATCCAGTGATTTCTTACTTTCAAGACCTTAAGGAACCTTAGAAAGTAGGGAAGGGAATGCAAGATCAAACCTGAGAAGAGCTAGTTGATGGGGAAAATTAAATCAAACTAAACCAAAACAAAACAAACAAGCAAAAAAAAAAGGCTAGGGTATATTTTGATGGAAGATGTTTTTTTAAACATTTATTAATATTCATTTTTAACATGGTTACATGATTCATGTTCCTACTTACCCCTTCACCCTACACTCCCCCCACCCATAGCTGATGCACATTTCCACTGGTTTTAACATGTGTCATTGATCAAGACCTATTTCTAAATTGTTGTTAGTTGCATTGGTGTGGTAGTTTTGAGTCTACATCCCCAATCATGTCCACCTCAACCCATGTGTTCAAGCAGTTGTTTTTCTTCTGTTTCCACTCCTGCAGTTCTTCCTCTGAATGTGGGTAGTGTTCTTTACCATAAGTTCCTCAGAAGTGTCCTGTGTCATTGCATTGCTGCTGGTACAGAAGTCCATTATATTCGATTTTATCATACTATATCAGTCTCTGTGTACAGTGTTCTTCTGGCTCTGCACCTTTTGCTCTGCATCAATTCCTGGAGGTCTTTCCAGTTCACATGGAATTCCTCCAGTTTATTATTCCTTTGAGCACAACATGAATAGGCAATTCTCAAGTAAAGAAATCAAATATATCAATAAGCACATGAAAAAAGTGTTCTAAATCTCTAATAATTAGAGAAATGCAAAGCAAAACAACTCTGAGGTATCACCTCACACCTAGCAGATTGGCTAAAATGAAAGAAGGGGAGAGTAATGAATGCTGGAGGGGATGTGGCCAAATTGGGACATTAATGCATTGCTGGAGGAATTGTGAACTGATCCAACCATTCTGGATGGCAATTTGGAACTATGCTCAAACAGCTATAAAAGAATGCATTTCCATGCTATAAAGGGGTGAAACAGCTCTCACTAAATCGCAGGCTAAGCAACCCCTCCCCACACACACACCACCTACAATACCAAAGCCTACTCAAAAGAAATAGAGCAAGTTTGGGGCACCCATTGAGTCACTGGCAGCTCCAGGGCCTGTTCCTGAGAGCAACAAGACTTAGGACCCCAAAAGGCTAAAGAATGCACACAGACTTTGAGTGTGGAAATGGAGTGTAGGTGTGGGGGAAGGCTCTGAAACTCTGAGTGGGGAGCCAGTGAAGATGGGTATACGACTGGGGAAGCAGAGCCCTGAGACCTGTAAAGGAACCTTCTGCAGAGGATCAAGCAAGGGGGTACACCAGGGGGCTTGACCTTGAGAACAACCAGACCTGAGACCTCAGGAGCCTAAAGAGCTCAGACAGACCCTGAGCACGAGGATAAAGCTGAGAAGGGGCTGGGCTAACAACAATGGCAACCCAGAATCAGGAAGGCCAAAAGAGAAAGATTAACAAGAAGAAGAAATCTTTAACACTCAACAACTTTTACACAGAGAAAATCCAGACAACCGAGCAAACAGAAGAGGAAAAAAAACAAGCAATCACATCCAGACCCTCCCAAAATAATGAAAACTGGTCACAAGCTCTTGAAGAATTCAAATCTCAGATGACAAGAAAGTTGGAAAAGATTTGGCTAGAGAAATGGGAAATAGCTCAAAAGGAAATCAGGCAAGAAAATAACCGTTTAAAAGGCAGGATTTTGCAATTGGAAAATGAGGCTCAGAAATCAAATGAACTGATAAGCAAATTGAACACCAGAAATGACCAGATTGAAAAGGAAAACCAGTCCCTAAAGGCTAGAATTGAGCAATTAGAAGCTAATGATCTCTCAAGACAGCAAGAACAAATAAAACAAAGTCAAAAGACTGAAAAAATCAAAGGAAACATGAAATATCTCAATGAGAAAGTGACAGACCAAGAAAACCGGTCTAGAAGAGACAATTTGAAAATCATTGGTCTCCCTGAAAAAGCAGAAATTAATAGAAATTTGGACTCCATACTAAAAGAAATTAATCAGCAAAATTGTCCTGAAGTTCTACCACAATAGGGCAATATAGACATTGAAAGGTTCCATAGATCACCCTCTACACCAGACCCAGAAAAGACAACGCCCAGGAATATAATAGCCAAACTCAAGAGCTTCCAAGTAAAAGAAAAAAATCTTACAAGAAGCCAGAAAGAGACAATTCAAATATCAAGGAGCACCAATCAGGATCACACAGGATCTGGCAGCCTCCACGCTAAAAGACTGCAAGGTTTGGAATATGATATTCAGAAAAGCAAGAGAGATGGGCCAACCACAGACCAACTACCCATCAAAATTGACTATACACTTCCAGGGGAAAGTATGGGCATTCAACAAAATTGAAGATTTTCAAGGATTTGCACAGAAAAGACCAGGACTAAGTGGAAAGTTTGATATCCAACCACAAAAATCAAGAGAAACATGAAAAGGTAAATAAGAAACACAGAAGAAAGAAAGAAAACTCATAATTTTTAAATTTGCCTTTTTAAAGGCCTCAGTAAGATCTAATTATCTGTATTCACATGTGGAGAAATGCTATGTATAATTCTCTGTAGTGAACTCTATTCACTATTATAGTAATCTGAAGAATAATTCATAGGGAGAGGGTGGAATACTAAATGGTCTAAGATGATATAGGGGATGGGAAAGAGGGGGGTGAATAGTAGGGGACACCAAGAGAAACTTGAGAGAAAAAGAAAAATAGGATATTCTATTACACACAAAAAGGGTATGGGAAGGGGAGGGGACAAATACTATTATAAGAAGGAGAGGAAGAGAGCATTAAGAGGTAATATTTAAACCTTACTCTCAGTGTAATCAACCATGAGAGGGAAGAGTAGCTATATTATCGATTGGGATATAAAACTCTATCTAACCCTACTGAGAAAGTCAGAAGGGATAAACCAAGGGGATCAGGGGAGTGGGGAGGTCAAAAAAGGGAGGGGAGAAGAAGGGGAAAGAATCCATTAGGCCTTTAAAAATAAAAAGAGGGAAATAATAAGGGAAGAGGTAGAAAGGGAAGTTAATCAAGGGAGGGGATAAAGGATACCGGCTTAAAGCAAACCACTGGTTTAAAAGGAAATAGTTTAAGAAGAAGGGGTAGGAATAGGGGAGGATACGAAAATGTCAGAGAATGCACAACTTATAATTATAACTCTGAATGCAAATGGGATGAACTCACTCATAAAACGGAAGCAAATAGCAGAGTGGATTAGAAACCAAAATCCTACCATATGTTGTCTATAAGAAACACTTATGAGGTGGGTGGACATACACAGATATAAGGTTAAGGGCTTGAGCAAAATCTTTTGGGCCTCAAATGAGAAAAAGAAGGCAGGAGTGGCAATTGTGATTTCTGACAAAGCAAAAGTAAAAATAGATATGATTAAAAAAGACAGGGAAGGTCATTACAACCTGATTAAAGGCAGTATAAACAATGAGGAAATAACACTGCTCAATATGTATGTATCAAGTGGCATAGCATCCAAATTCATAAAGGACAAACTGTCATAGCTCAAGAAGGAAATAGATAGTAAAACCATAATAGTGGGAGATCTAAATATTCCTCTTACAGATCTAGATAAATCAAAGCAAAAAACAAATAAGAAAGAGGTAAGAGAGGTGAATGAAGCCCTAGAAAAATTAGATTTAATTGATATGTGGAGAAAAATAAATAGGGACAAAAAGGAATACACCTTCTTCTCAGCTGCACATGGTACATTCACAAAGATTGACCATGTAATAGGGCATAGAAACATTGCAAACAAATGCAAAAGAGCAAAAATAATAAATGAAACCTTCTCAGATCATAATGCAATAAAAATAAAAATTAGTAAGGGTACCTGGACAGGCAAATCAAAAACTAATTGGAAATTAAATAATATGATTCTCCAAAACCAATTAGCCAAAGAAGAAATCATAGAAACAATCAACAATTTCATTGAAGAGAATGACAATGATGAGACATCCTACCAAACTCGTGTGGGATGCAACCAAGGCAGTACTCAGGGGGAAATTTATATCCTTGAGTGCATATATTAACAAATTAAGGAGGGCAGAGGTTAATGAATTGGGCATGCAACTCAAAAAATCAGAAAGGGAGCAAATTAAAATCCCCAGATGAAAACTAAATTAGAAATACTAAAAATCAAGGGAGAAATTAATAAAATGGAAAGTAAAAGAACTATTGAATTAATAAAT
>NC_058134.1:289349501-289370154 GCF_016433145.1 Gracilinanus agilis
ATATATATATATACGTATATATATATTGCCTTCTTGTTTAAACTCAATAGCAAGATTTGTTGGCCTAGCTTGAGCTAGGTCTAGCCTAAAACATTTGGCATTAGTTGTATGTCTGGATCAGAATAACCTCATGGTTAGTTTTGTGGTTGTATTGGTGGGAGGGTCATAGGCAAGAAAGGGAGCCCTAGATAACTGGATGGCCACATATGTGAATCTGGTACCTGTGTGTTTGCCATGCTTTTAGCTGAATATTTGGAGCTCTCTCAATAAAGAGAAGGAGGGAGGTTCACTGGCCCTATAGGATTAACCTATGGGAGCATAAAAAAATTGCAAATATGAGTATCCTCTCACCCTTGCTTAACTGAGGTAGGTGGAGATTAAGTCACTTGCCCAGAGTCAACACAGCTGGTAGGACTCTGGAGCCAGATTTGAATTCAGTTCAGTTCCCTGAACTTCAGATATAACACCATACTGTCCCTCCATTCCTCAACATGGGCTTAATCACTTTGTCAGTCCCAGACAATCACAGCCTGTGATGGTGACAAGGGTAAGGAGGGATGCCGACCTAGCTCAATTTCAGATGAAGGAGTAGAGATGACAGGTCATCAGGCATGAGAATCAGGGAGCCTGGTCTCTCTTCCTAGGGGAGGGAGCCAACAGAGCAGGCTCCTCCCTTCTCCAACTTAGCAATGGGTTCAGGAGTTATGTTATTGTCCCTTCCGTATGGTATCTGGGACGTTGCTTAGTGCTGGGTACCACATTTTATATGGGAAGCTGACCCCCTTCCGACTAGACCGGGAGGAGAGCAACCTAGAGAACATTTGTAAATAGGACTTATAAGATGCATTATTCCACCTGCCAAATCCTCCTCTTTTCCCAGCCCTGTTCTTCTCTTTCCTATCTCCTCTACATTCTCTCCTCTGAGAAGTCTCACCTGACTAGAATAATAATGGCAAAAATAATAATGATAGCTAACATTTGTAAAGTTCTTTCTATGTGCCAGGCACTGTGCTAAGTGCTTTACAATTATTATCTCATTTAATCCTCACAACAACCCTGGGAGGTAGGTACAATTATTCTTCTCAGTTTACAAAGTAAAATAAATCCTTAAATATCATTGGCATTTCTGGATAATAACATCAAAACACAAGAAACAATAATAGAAATGGAAATCCCATCTCAAATAACTACAAAATGCAAAAAAATAAAATCTGGGGACTAATCTTCTAAAGAAAACAAATGTCTTATATAGATTTAATTACAAAATTCTCCTTAAAGAAATAAAGGACAACATATATCTGGAGAAATATTTAGTGTTCATGTCTGAGCCATGTCAATATAATAAAAGCGGCAATACTTCCAAAGTTAACTTATATTTTTTAATGTTAAGCCAATCAAATCACTTTACAGAACTTGATAAAATAGTAACAAATTTGTTTGGAAAAACAAGATGTCGAGAATATTAAGGGAAATGATAAAATGAAGTAGGGATGCAGGGGAATAAGCACTTTTAGATCTTACTCTATATTATATTATATTATAAAGCAGCATTCATCAAAACCATCTGGTATTGGTTAAAAAATAGAGAGATGGGTCAATGGAATATGCTAGACAAGGGAGATTCAGAAACAATAGTACCCCATCATGCAATAAAGTAGCAAACATAATTTACCTAGGTAAAAACTCCCTCTTTAATTAAAAAAACTTCTGGAAAAAAATGGAGAACAGGCTGGCAGAAATTAGGCTTAGAATAATACCTTATACCACATTCCATAATACATTACAAATGATTACATAACCTGAATATTAATGGTCAAACTATAGAAAATAGAAGAGAAACAAATCATATTTCTCTCATAGCTATAAGTAGGAGATGTATTACTAACCAAACAAGAAATGGAAGCAATTACAAATCTAAAATAAATAAATTGGATTACTTGAAGCTGAAAAGCTTTTGCACAGACAACATTAATGCATTTAGGATAACATAGGAAAAAAAGCTTTATATCAAATTTCCTTTCAAAGGGTTTTGTATCCAAGATCTATAAACTCTGTGTGTGTGTGTATGTGCGTGTATAAACTAATAGCCATTCCTTAATAGATAAATGGTTAAAAGATATAAACAAACAGTTCTCCAAGGAATCACAATGTATTCATGACATGAAAAAAATCTCCCAAAACCACTAAGAGAAACGTAAATACAAATCCAAAGAACCCTGATGTTTCACTTAACACCCTGCAAATTAGCAAAAAATGTCACCACCCCACCCCCCAAAAAATGGCAACAGTCAATGTTGGAGAGTTGTGGAAATGTAAACACACTAATACATTATAGGTGGAGCTATGAAATGGTACAACTACATAGATGTTGGAAAGCAATTTGGAATTATGCAAATAAGTTACTCAAATGCCCATACCTTTTGAACCATTACTGTGTTTATAACCTAAGGAAGTCATTGATAAGAAAAAAGTCCTTATGTACCCCAAAATATTTATAGCAATATTTTTATGATAGCTAAGAACTGGAAACAAAGTAGATTCCCTTCATGTGGGGATTGGCTAAACAAATTGAGGAACATGGATGTAATAGAATATTACTACTGTAAAAAATAAAATGAATATAAAATGATAACTTTAAAAATATTATAGTTTTTAAAAATCTATTAGTAGCCACTACAAAATAAAGCCACATGCCATGCTAGCTTAGTCAGTTTAAAAGGCGCACCATTGGCTGCCACCACCATGGTGGATAGTGTAATAGGTATAGGCTTACCTATTACAATAGAGAGCAAAGAGGAAGTGAAACACCAGCCCCTCAGTTTTATCCCTCTGACTATGTCATTGTGTAACGACAGGAAGCTGGTAGGCTCATGGGAAATTTAGTTTAAGGACCCCAAAATTTCCAACAACACATTTCCCCTGGAGAGTCAAGGGAGACTGGTCTCCCCAAAGGCTCTTGTAAGCATAACCAACTTTTAAATTACAGTAATTTGGGGATAAAAGGAAAAAAGGACAAAATCAATGATGCAATGATTGCTAGGTGCATTGACAAAAAGCCAATTAGGGGGCAGTCCCCTTCAGCATAAGAGTGCATTCAACCCCCCACAGTTCAATCAACTGCACCCCAAAGTTCACTGTGGATCTTCTTGATGCAGTGTAGGGTCTCTGCAGGCATCTTCACGGTGCCTTCTCCAAACAGGTTCATTTTCTGGATTCTGGGGAGGTAGCAAATTTTTTATCCTAAAATTACTCTCAAAAGAATTTAAACTTTACATTATAGATTATACACATACAATACACCCCTGAAGAGAATAAATAACACATTCTCCCCTGAAGAGGATAGAGACAAACATCCAGATCAGCTAAGGATATGTGGCTGAGTTATGGGGGGTGTATGAGTCAATTACCAAAAGAAATCCAAAAACATCAAAAAATCCAAAGAAAAAAGAAAAAAACAACTTGTGAATAAAATGTAAAATGTCAAAGTCTTATGTGCAAAAATGTAAGTAAAGGAAAAATAAACTTATAACAGGTCCTTGAATGAAGGCCCAATTAAAGTGATTTCTAAGCAACAAGTCTGTAGAACAAAATGCAGTAATATTGCACTTACCCACTGGCAGCCAAGACTACAGGAAGTTGTCATGTTATAAGAGAGAAAAGAGGACTAGATTTGGTGTGAAAGGGAAGTGTCATTCTCTGGTCTGATTTGCCTTCATTCTCAGCAATAGGAGGAGCCACAATGATAGCCAACCTTCGGTACTTGATTAGGATGTGACTCAGAGAAAGCTGACCTCTAACAAATGTCAGAACAGCTGCAATCTCAAACCCCAAATACTAGGTTCAAATCCTTAGTATTGATGTAGAAATTCATCATTCCTACCTGGATTGGTTTGGTCTTTTTTGACCTTGTACTCCTAGGCACTGTGCAGTTTCTCATCAATCCCACTGGCATTGGTTGGTCTCCTTGACCATTTACGTCTTTGCACTTTTATAGTGGCTCTTTTGTTCCCTTCTCCTGGAATCAGACACAATCATTAATCACAGTCCCATAACATTTATCAATAAATGGCAGGTTTCCTTAGTCTAAAGCTTTTGGGTATGCATTACTATTATAGCAGATACACATATATAATATTAAGCTCATATTACTGTAAAATCAAAAAAAGATTAATATTGATAATGTATTCAAGTACAAAATGAGAGAGAAAAAACTCAAATACTGTATTGCATATATAAGGGAAAAGAATAATAAAAAAGAATGTTTTAAAACTTAAAAATATATAACTTAGAATCAGTGAAAGGTTTCTTGCCCAAAAAATGAAATTCATTTCCTTTTAAGCTTTGCCATGAACTACTATGAATGCAAATTATTTTTACAAAATAACAGATATATAAAAACAAAACAGTAGTAGAATAGAAAATGCACATTCAAATAAAGTACCAAAATTTCCCCAAAATTTACAATAACACATTTAATGACAATGGCAAACAAACCCATTATTATATAGGATCCACATGAGTTTTTATAAAGCCACTTGCTGTGCAATATTTAAAAAACCCTACAAACTGATGTATACTTGTCACAAATTCAGCAGATGTAACAATTCTTTCAACCTTGGCAAAAACACAAACCTCTGTATTGCTCAGGAAACTCTTTTTGGGGTCTAGAACATCACCGAGAATTCTAGATTGTTCTGGTGGAACTAAATTAAACTAGAGAGTTAAAACATCATGCATGCAGGAGCTCTTTTTGGCTTCCTGCTTTATATATAAAAAGTTTTGGTAGGAACTTCTATTTGGTTCTCTACCTTGTAATACAACATTCTTTATAATATATATATATATATATATGCATATATATATATATATATGAAAACCTATCATCCATTCAGAAGGTGCTAGATATCTAAAGCCATTTCTAAAGACCCCTTATGAAATTACAATTTAAATTCTTAAGTCATTATATTCTTCAAAGGGTGTATACAATTGTCAAAATAAAATAAAAAACTGTTAAGGCAGCATGTGATCTCATGAAAGGATATGTGTAAGTTGAATAAACTTTAACAATGATATTTGCTCTAGTACAGTCATGAGGAGGTACAATAAATCATGTAACAGAATTTATCTAATAGCCAAAAACACAGTAGCTTAAAATGATTCAGTGTAACTGAAAGATATTAATCAGATTAACATATTAACTTAAAACAACAAAATTAAATCATAAAACAAAATTAAATCATAAAGCAAACAATTAACAAAGTACAATAAGATATAGAGACTTTCAAAAAACAGTGGAGTCTGAGAAAGCTCAAATTTCTACCTCCAGACTTAAAATTTCTTCTCTATCCATTCAAGTTTCATTTTATCTGACCTCTGGAAACTCCCATAGTGAGGGAGAATTCTGCACTGAACAAATTGTGGATAAATCCCAAATTGGATATATTTTATAGTCTAAGCAGGCCGAAATGGCAATGGGTTATAGGGAGATGAATTTCTCCCCTGAATCTCAGGCAGGATAATTGGAAGAAATGGTAGGAAGAAAAAACAACTGGGATCTCTTTGAAACAGGCAATGTGGGCCATTTTTGCCATTCTATTTCCTGTTTTGAAGAGTAACCTTTCCCTCTTGGGGCAAAACACCAGGACCCACATGCTATCTCAGTCCCCTCCCCCACAGTCAGAGAATGGAAGCCTAACTGGGGCAGGGACTGGAAAAGTGGCAGCTTGAAAACCCATGTGGGGGTGGGGTGTTAAGAAGTAGAAGCTCTCCTCAGGTAAAAGCCCTTTAATGTCTAAGAGGAAACACACCTGGGCTTCCAAGGAAAGCAGAAAGCAAAAAGAAGGGGAGAGAGAGAGTGTTATACTTTCCAAGATGGGAGTTGGGCTCTAATCAGCAACAACAGTAGCATCAGCTCCAGGGAACAACTAGGATCTCCAGGCACATCAGCAATAGCAGCTGGAGCCCCATTCCCTGGGAGGTGCAGGTGGGGATCAGCACCTGAGGGGATCAGGAACAGCAGGCAGCTTGAAGTTATTAGCATGAGTCTAAATCAGCAACAACAAGGATCAGCCAGAGAAGTAGCTTTTCCCTTTCAGCCAAGAGCTCCAGGAAAAGCCGCTCAAAGGAAACCAGTTGGGTGGCCGAGGAAAACAGGAAAAACAAAAACAAAAACAAAAACAAAAAACACAAAAATAGCAGAAGTAGGCCAGCAGCTCCGGAGAAAGTTTGGAGTTCTCTCAGAGTCCTTGAGGAAGGGGGAAGGTGAAAAGCCATGGCAGGACAAATGTGGCTTCACAAAATTCATCTTACCTAGGCTATCTGAAAAATTGAGAATTCTTTTTCCAACTTCATGTGGTCGCCATCAATGTAAAAAAAATAAAATGAATATAAAATGATAACTTTAAAAATATTATGGTTTTTCAAAGATTTATTAGTAGCCACTAGAAAATAAAGCCACGTGCCATGCTAGCTTCGTCAGTTTAAAAAGCGCACCTTTGGCTGCCACCACCATGGTGGATAGATAACAAAGACAAAGTGAAATGCCAGTCCCTCAGTTTTATCCCTCTGTCTACATCATTACGTAACAGGAAGCCGGTGGGCTCATGGGAAATGTAGTTCAAGGATCCCAAAATTTTCAACAACACACTAATATGGTGGAAATTATATATGTCAGTGATGGGCAAACTTTTTAAAGAGGAGACCAAAGGAAAAGAAATGCTTATCTGTCAGTCGGTTTTTAAGGCAACACTTTCGAAGTTTCATTGTATTTGTATCCTACTCATTGTATGGGTCAGATTAGAAATAATGTCTCTGGGACAGATAGAACATTTCAGGGGGCAGCATCTGGCCCGCAGGCCATAGTTTGCCCATCACTGATACATGTGATGAAAAAAGAGAAGCTTGGAAAGATCTATATGAATCACATCAAATTCAATCAAATGAAACAATCAAAGTAAAAAATAATACACATAGTAACTACAATAAATGTAAATAGAAAGAATAACCACAAATCAAAAGTAAATGTAACAAAATTAAAGATCAAGAAGGAATTAAATAAAAAGAAATAAAAGATACTCCCAAAACTATCCCTTCATGGTTGGAGGAAATACACAGATGGTTCATATTGCACATATTTTCAGTCTTTTCCAATTGTGCTGACTTTTGTTTTCTCTCTTAAAAAAATACTATTTGGGGGGCAGCTGGGTGGCTCAGTGGATTGAGAGCCAGGCCTAGAGGCAGGAAGTCCTAGGTTCAAATCTGGCCTCAGACACTTCCCAGCTGTGTGACCCTGGGCAAGTCACTTGACCCCCATTGCCTACCCCTTACCACTCTTCTGCCTTGGAGCCAATACACAGTATTGACTCCAAGACAGAAGGTAAGGTTTAAAAAAAAATACTATTTATCATATGAAATGGCTCTCAATACTATAGCAATGTAAGGAACAGAAAATATACATTAAAATTTATTTTTTTAATTTATAGAGTATAGACAAATTCATGTACACAACACACCAAACTCTACCAAAGTTAGAAATGCAGAACACAAATCAAAGAACTGAAACAAAACAAAACAAAAATGTGAATTTGATGCAAGAAGCAATGAATTTGAGCTGAGGAGGCTATATCTCCTGGGATTCAGAGAGTTTGGGAGAAACTGATTGTCTTTAGGACCCACAGTAACCTGAAGAAATTCATTGTCTGAAAAAAGCAGTAAAGAGCCACTGGTTTATCCTAACAGCTAGCTTATATGGTCTCACTCTGAGAGGAGCTAACCAATAATGAACCTTGGGTTTTTGTGTAAACATGTCTAGCCTCAGACTCTCTATCTGATTGAGTTTATCACTTAGCCTCAACTTTGAGATTTTTGGCCCCAAGACTCAGTAGGTCACTGTATTGCTGAAACCTTGAGACTGAATCACATCATACTCTTATCTTGCTGTCTTACGTTAAAAATATGTACCAGCAATATCTTTGTTCCCCCTTGCACCTGGGAATCCATCACCCTGTTCCAGGTAACTCTCCACCCATTCCACCCCAGATCCCTCCCGGGATCAGTCCCTTCCAGTTCCTTTTCTGCCTTTTCACTAAGAATTATAAAAGGAGCTGTTGATCAACTATACTTTGAATGCTTATTGGTATTTTTATTTTATTTTATTTTTTTAGAACATTTTTCTATGGTTACATGATTCATCTTCTTTCCCTCCCTTCTTCTCTGCCCCTGTCCTGGAGCTGACAAGCAATTCCACTGGGTTATACAAGTGTTATCACTCAAAACCTATTTTCATATTATTCATATTTACAATAGAGTAATCTTTTAAAACCAAACCCCCAAATCATATACCCATATAACCAAGAGATAAATCATACATTTTAAGTTTATTTAATCAATCAATTAATTAATTAATTAAGGATATTGTTCCATGGTTACATGATTCATGTTCTTTCCCTCTCCTCCTACCCCCCTCCTGTAGCCAACGAGCAATTTCACTGGGTTTTATATGTGTCATTGATCAAGACTTATTTCCATATTTAATATATTTGCACTAGAGTGATTGTTTAGAGTCTACATCCCCAATCATATCCTCATTAAACTGTATGATCAAGGAAATGTTTTTCTTCTGTGTTTCTACTCTCACAGTTCTTTCTCTGGATGTGGATAGCGTTCTTTCTCATAAGTCCCTCAGATTTGTGTGGACTTTATTCTTTACCCCATTTTTCTCACCCCTCCTAAGGACATTGGCAGACCTGCTGTTTCTGAGGTTTTCCTATTTCCCTAGAAGGCAGGTCCTGATGTTTGATGCCTGTGGCAGAGACTCTGGAAGGCTTCTCCTATATACCTCTGTCCTAGTCCTGTCCTAAGCCATAATTCCCAGCACATGAAAAAATGTCTATTGATGGGAGCATGGGCCTCCTGGGAGGACCTACCTGGGCCCCTTTGGGTACAGAGTTGAAACATTGACTCAGACTTAAGAGCAAGCTCACCATCCAGTGCGGTGTGACCAATGGGACATGCAAATATTTGCCTGCAACCCTCTTTATCTGATGATAGATAACTATGATCTGCCCCTCAATGAAACAGATAGGGAGAACCCCCTTCTATGACCCAAGGGGTAAATTTAATCTCCTTGTTTTTTACCGACGAGTTTCAGAGACAGACTTGAATATCAGGAAAAGGTTTCCCCAAAGCCCTAGAGTACCTGTTACCGTTGTCCCCGCTCCTACTAAAGCTCCTGACTCTCCTGTATGGGAGCTCATGTGTTGACCCACCTGAGGAATACAACCTTTATGGTCTTTAACCAGGTTTTGAATATCTCCTGGGTGGTTCCTTCTGCTGGTTTTGCCTCCCCCTCTGACAGAGTGATTTCTCGTCCTTACCAAATCCCCTGAGAATGCTTCCCTGAAGGGTGGGTGCAACCCAATCTGTTGGTGTCCCTCTTCCCTGATGCCTCTGTATACACAGATCCCTGCTTTCCTGGTCCTAGCCCACCAGTAGTTTACGAGCATAAAGGGGTCCCTGAAGGCGAAGATCTGAGGATTTTCCACTACATTGACCCCTTATGAGACCTCCTTAAAATTAGTCAAGGGTCCTCATTCATCCTCCTCCAGGCTTTGCAAAGCTGACCCACCTAGAAGCTTGCTACAAACAGGATGACCTGCTGGAACTCCAGAACAAAGCAAGTGGTTCCACTTCACAGGGTACAGTGACTTCCCACACTGTGACTTGACAAATCAATGATGGATTGATGTTCTGGACTTATACTGTCTGTACCATACTAAGGACTATACAAGCCTGAGCCTTCCCTTGAACAATGCTACAACAGGATGCAGGGCTGCTTCCCTGTTTTTCATTCAAACATGGAACTCTCCATCTCTATATATGTCCAATCATGTGTGTCCAATCACATAACCTAAGTGTATAAAATAACAAGAACCCATTTCCTCAGTGCCCAGACCTTAGATCTTGTCTGGGTCCACGTGTATAAGAAATCTCCTTTCTTTCTTACTCTAGGTGGCTTGTGGTTTCTTCTCACTTCACTAAACAGAAAATTCTGCAACAATGGTATTGATACCTAAACCAGTAAGAGAAAAAATAGAGAAAGAAAATTATAGACCAATTAACATGGATGCAAAAATCATAAATAAATCTTGTAATTAGAGAAATGCAAATCAAAACAACTCTGAAGTACCACCTCACACCTAGCAGTTGGATAATATAAAAGCAAAGGAAAGTAATAAATGTTGAAGGGGATGTGGCAAAATTGGTACACTAATGCATTGCTGGTGGAGTTGTGAATTGATCCAACCATTCTGGAAGGCAGTTTGGAACTATGCCCAAAGGACTTTAAAAGACTGCCTGCCAGGAGCAGCTGGGTAGCTCAGTGGAGTGAGAGTCAGGCCTAGAGACAGGAGGTCCTAGGTTTAAACCCGGCCTCAGCCACTTCCCAGCTGTGTGACCCTGGGCAAGTCACTTGACCCCCATTGCCCACCCTTACCAATCTTCCACCTATGAGACAATACACCAAAGTACAAGGGTTTAAAAAAAAAAAAAAATGACTGCCTGCCATACCACTGCTGGGATTATACCCCAAAGAGAAAATAGGGGAAGATATGTATACAAAAATATTTATAGCCATGTTCTTTGTGGTGGCAAAAAATTGGAAAATGAGAGGGAGTCCATTGATTGGGGAATGGCTGAATAAATTGTGGTATCTGTTGGTGATGGAATACTACTGCACTAAAAGGAATAATGAACTGGAGGAATTTCATGTGAACTGGAACGACCTCCAGGAATTGATGCTGAGTGAAAGGAGCAGAACCAGGAGAACCTTATATACAGAGACTGATACACTGTGTTACAATTGAATATAATGGACTTTTATACTAGCACCAATGCAATAACCCAGGACAATACTGAGGGACTTGTGAGAAAGAACACTATCCACATCCAGAGAAAAACTGTGAGAGTAGAAACACAAAAGAAAAACATTTTCTTAATCACATGGTTCGATGGGAATATGATTGGGGATGTAGACTCCCAGAGATTCCCAAAGTGGGGACTACCGCCCCCTGGTGAGTGCTGCAGCGATCCAGGGAAGCAGTGATGGCCACAGATGCATTTATCTTTCCTATTAATTGCTATTAAAGTTTTTTAAAAATTAATTTCCAGGGAGCTAAGTAATATTTTTTCTGGAAAGGGGGCAGTAGGCCAAAAAAGTTTGGGAACCACTGCTCTAAATGATCACCCTC
Source organism: Gracilinanus agilis (assembly GCF_016433145.1). NCBI lineage: Eukaryota > Metazoa > Chordata > Mammalia > Didelphimorphia > Didelphidae > Gracilinanus > Gracilinanus agilis. The sequence goes on from NC_058134.1 coordinate 289,360,748, forward strand.
ATGCAAATATTAATAATATGAAAATAGGTCTTGATCAATGATACATATAAAACCCAGTGGAATTGCTTGTTGGCTACAGGAGAGGGGTAGGAGAAGGGGAGGAAAAGAACATGAATCACATAACCATGGGAAAAAATTCTAAAATAAATAAATAAATGAATGAATAAATGAAATAATAGCTAGGAGACTACAACATATCACAAAATTTAAATAATTGAAGAAATATTCATTTTTCCTAAGTGGGCAGAGTCAATATTACTAAAATGAAAATCTGACCTAAGCTAATCTACTTATTCAATGCCATCCCAATTAAATTACCAAAAAAAAATTTTTTATTGAGTTAGAAAAAATAATAATAAAATTCCCTTGGAAGAACAAATGATCAAGAATATCAAGTGAATTAATGGAAAAATGTAAAGAAAGAAGGTCCAGCAATACCATATTTTAGTTTGACAAATACTATCTTGCACCATTAACTAAGATATGATCAAAATGGATAAATGACCTAGACATAGAAAGAAATAACATAAGTAAATTAGAATAGGGAATATACTACCTACCAGATTTATGGAGAGGAGAGGAGTATATGAGTAAACAAGAGATGGAGACCATTCTGAGAAGTAAAATGGATAATTTTTATTAAATTAATTTTAAAAGTTTGTGTAAAATAACACTAATGTAACCAAGATTAGAAGGAAAGCAGAGAATTGGAGGGAAATTTTTATAAATGGTATGTAAGAAGTCTCATATGTAAAATACATATAGAACTTTGTCAAATTTTAAGGACAGATGTCCCATTTGATGAATGGGCAAAAGACATGAACAGACAGTTTTTGGATGAAGAAATCAAAACCATACATAATTATGTGAAAAAAATTCTCTAGATCACTAATGCAAATTAAAACAATTTCAAAATATCATTTCACACACTTATCATATTAGCAAAAATTATAAAAAGGCAAAATGACAAATGTTGGAGGAGATGTAGAAAAAGGGATTTGATGGAACTGAGAACTGTTGGTGGAACTGGGAACTGATCCAATCATTTTGGAGAACAATTTGGAATTAATCCCAAAGAACTATAAAACTGTGTATACCCTTAGACAGAGTCTATTTCCCAAGGAGATCAGGAAAAATGAAACGAATCTATATGTTCCAAGATATTTATAGCATTTCTCTTTGGAAAAGAAATGGAAATTGAAGGAATGTCCATCAATTGGTGAATGGCTGAACAAGTTGTGATAAATGATTGTGGTGGAATATTACTATGCCATTAAGAAACAAAAAGCAGATTAATTTTTTTAACTTGGAAAGATCTACATGATATAATGAGAGTAAAATGCTTAGGACCAAGAAATTATTACATACAGCTACAGATTTAATATTTGAAGAATAACTTGTGAATGTTTGTCTCCAGATAATAAATTGAACAATAGAAACATGGAAGACAATCTTAAAAAAAATAAGAATAAATCCCATTGTATATACATAAAAGAAAACAATGAGGTAATTGAAAGAAATAGACCCAGAATCTCTTCCATTTCTCTTGTGCCCCTCTGTCCCTAGGCCTCTTTCTTGGGGAGGATAGAGAAAAGATATTGGCTACAAGAGTCTCAAAGTGGGGGCCCAAACAGGGGAAATGGGGATTAGGTGTGAGTAAAGAATGAGTGGGAAAGCTTTCCCCAAAAGCTGTGAATTCTTTCCTATGTTGAATAAAAGTCTAGATGCCTTTTTGTCGGAGAAATTGTTGAATAGATTCTTATTCAGCTAAGTTGGATCAGTTGGCTTCTGAGGTCCTTTCCAACTTTGAGATTCTGGGAGAAGGAAAATACTCTAATTTCTTAAATCCAGAATCACTTTGACTTGGTTCTAATAAAAGGTAGCCCTATAGGAGCTGATGGCCTCAGCAACAAAAGTCCACAGTAGATAATCTCCCTTTCAGTTTATTCCTCCCCACAAAAGACTCATGGATGCCCTTACAGAATCTCAAGAGGCCAAAAACATGGCATCCACGAAGTCCCAGACTCACAGAATCACCCCAAGTTGGAAAGAAACAAATTTAACCTTCCCTCCCCAAAAGAAATCTAACTTCAATCCCTTCTGCTGTGATCTTAACCCAGTTATTCAAATCCAATCAAGTGTTTAAACCTTTTAACTGAGAGGTCACAGGAAAGAGATCAATTGTAAAAACCTTATTCCATTTTCTTTTGACCTCAAAGCTACCAGAAAGAAAAAGAAATTTCAGGGAGACTTGGACAGGCTTTTGTTAGCCTGTCATATCTAACCCAAATTTACCTCCTTAGTCTTTAAAGTCCTTCTATATACTCTTTACCCCTCTCACTACCCTCTACCCTTATACCAGTCTCATCTCACCCAGCGCATTTCTCTTGATCTTTCAGCATCCACTTAGCCTTGGAGTCAGGAAATCAAGGTTCTAGTCCTGTCTACATTACTAACTAGCCCTGTGACTTAAAGCAAATCACTGAACCCTAATTTCCTTCCCCATCATAGAGAATAATGATCCTAATACCTAGATCACCTCAGAAGGGGCTATTGTGAGGATCAAGTGAAATAATGGAAGATTAAATTCAAGAAAAAAGCTAAGGTTGGTGGGGCTTTGCCGATCTGAGTATTATGATAATATGTAATATATACATATATATTATTTATGTCATATTATATGTAATTGTCATATTTAATTGTCAGATATCAAATGAGATAGAGAGCATTATAAGATGTAATATGGATCATTTTTATTATATTAAATTTAAAAAGTTTTGTACAAACAAAAGCAATGCAACCAAGATTAGAAGGGAAGTGGAAAGCTGAGAAAAAAAATTTACAGTAAGTTTCTCTGTTAAAGGCCTCATTTCTCAACTATAAAGAGAACTGAGCCAAATTTGTAAGTTATGAGACATTCTCCAATTAATGGAAGAAAAAAGGATATGAACTGGTACTTTTCAGATGAAGAAATCAAAGCTAAATATCATATATAGTCATATGAAAAAATGTTCTAAATCACAATTGATTAGAAAAATGCAAATTAATACGACTCTGATGTATGGTCTCACATCTATTTGCCTAATATTACTTAAAAAGCTAAATTCTTATTCCAGAATTTAGCCACTCCAAGTCTTGAAATTCCTTTCTCTACAGTAAGAAGAGTAGTTCTCTCACCTACCTCCTACAGAATTCCTTAAAAGGAATCTCAGTGACCACCTGGTTTAACTTATACCTGAACAAAAAACTCCACTACCATCTACCCAATCTTTGTGGGCAAATAACCCTTCTGTTTTTCTTAGATCTTATTGCTGGGAAATATTCCCTAAAAAGAAACACATGGACAAGTAGTTGGCTCTGTGTATAGAGAGCCAGGCCTGGAGATGGGAAATCATGGGTTCAAATCTGGCTTCAGACACTGAGTAAGTCACTTGCCTCCCATTGCCTAGCCTTTACCACTCTTCTGCCTTGGAACCAAACTTAATATAAATTCCTAGACCAAAGGTAAGGTGTTTTGTTTTTTTTTAATGGAGTCTAAGCAGAGGTGTGCTAGAGCTAGGTTAAAGTAGATTTGGAAAGCCAGTTATTGAGTTTTTTTTAAAACTCTTACCTTCTGACTTGTAATCAATACTGTGTACTGGTTCCAAGGCAGGAGATTAGTAAGGGCAAGGCAATGGGGGTCAAGTGACTTGCCCAGGGTCACACAGCTGGGAAGTGTCTGAGGTCAGATTTGAACCAGGGACCTCTCATCTCTAGGCCTGGCTCTCAATCCACTGAGCTACCCAGCTGCCCCCCAGTTATAAAATTTTGAGATTATTTACATCTTGGAAATCAGTCAACATTACAAATCAGGACTTGATTTGTCATTTTGGCAATTGTCTAGTCTTAGGAAAGTGATAGAGAAAATGGCAAAGATGTGGGTGAAACAAAAATGTGTCTTGTTCTTTTCTAAGAGAACAAATATGTACTAGCACTACCCTGATACCCAAATCTGCCTCTTTGTACCTCCTGATCCTGCCTTCTAGGGTCAGGAAGAATAATTATTATTCCTTTTTTCACATAGCTCTTCAAGATTTTTTTTCTCCTTAGTTTATGACATGATCTCAAATATTTCCAACACCTCCTTGCTTCACATGGATCCATGGAATACTTCTATAGACTTCCTTCCAACGTAGTATCAAACCATTAATGATCAATCTTTGAGTCTAGCAATTTGATTGATTCTAAATCTCTTTCCTTATATACAGCCTCCAGAGTTTCTCCCAAAACCTCCACTGCTGTGCATTCTGGGAACTGGGCCTTGAAAATCCAATTATAGCATTAATTCTCTAGCTTAGTTCTCTCCATCTCTTCCATGAAAACAGCATGGATATAGGTAAACTAATCTCTCCATGAGATCCTTATTTCAGTAACATGATCAAAAATGCTACCCACCGGGTTCCAGGTTAAGATGGCGGCAGAGTAAAAAGCAGCTCTTAACCTCTCCTGACCGAAACATATAAGACTCCTCAAGGAGACATAAAAACAAACCCAGTTGAACGGAGGGACCCCACAACAGGGCGCAGCGTGGAAGGTACGTGGAATCGGGGCATTTCCATGCTATAAAGGGGTGAAACAGCTCTCACTAAATCTTGGGCTGAGCAACCACCCCCCCACCCCCTCCACACACACCACCTATAGCGCCGAAGCCAGCTAAAAAGAAATAGAGCAAGTTTGGGGCACCCATTGAGTCACTGGTAGCTCCAGGGCCTGTTCCTGAGAGCAGCAAGATTTAGGTCCCCAAAAAGCTAAAGAACGCGCACAGACTCTGAGCGCGGGCGCAGAGCACGGGCGCAGGTGGACACAGGGATGCGCGTGAGCATGAGCAAAGGCTCTGAAACCCTGAGTGGGGAACCAGTGCAGACTGGTATACGATTGTGGAAGCAGCTCCCTGAGACTTGTAAAAGAGCCTCCAGCAGAGGACCAAGCAAGGGGGTCCACCAGGGGGCTTGACCTTGAGAAAAACCAGAACTCAGATCTCAAGGCCCAAAAGACTGCAGACAGACCCTGAGCGCGAGGATAAAGCTAAGAAGCTGCTGGAATAACAATGGCTACCAAGAATCAGGAAGCTCAGATGAGAAAGATTAACAAGAAAAAGAAATCTTTAACACTCGACAACTTTTACACAGAGAAAATCCAGACAACCAAACAAATAGAGGGGGAGAAAAAACAAGCATCTGGACCTTCCCAAAATAATAATGAAAACTGGTCACAAGCTCTTGAAAAGTTCAAAACTGAGATGACGAGAAAGATGGAAAAGATTTGGTTAGAGAAATGGGAAATAGCTCAAAAGGAAATCAGGCAAGAAAATAACAGTTTAAAAGGCAGAATTTTGCAATTGGAAAGTGAGGCTCAGAAATCAAATGAACTGATAAGCAAAGTGAACACCAGAAATGACCAGATTGAAAAGGAAAACCAAAAGATCATAGCCGAAAACCAAAAGATCATAGCCGAAAACCAAAAGATTATAGCCGAAAACCAGTCCCTAAAGGCTAGAATTGAGCAATTAGAAGCTAATGATCTCTCAAGACAAGAAGAACAAATAAAACAAAGTCAAAAGACTGAAAAAATAGAAGGAAACATGAAATATCTCAATAAGAAAGTGACAGACCAAGAAAACCGGTCTAGAAGAGACAATTTGAGAATCATTGGACTTCCAGAAAAACCAGAAATTAATAGAAACCTGGACTCCATACTAAAAGAAATTATTCAGCAAAATTTCCCTGAAGTCCTACAACAAAAGGGCAATATAGACATTGAAAGGATCCATAGATCACCCTCGACACTCGACTTAGAAAAGACAACGCCCAGAAATATAATTGCCAAATTTAAGAGCTTCCAAGTAAAAGAAAAAATCTTATAAGAAGCCAGAAAGAGACAATTCAAATATCAAGGAGCACCAATCAGGATCACACAGGATCTGGCAGACTCCACACTAAAAGACCGCAAAGCTTGGAATATGATATTCAGAAAGGCAAGAGAGCTGGGCCTGCAACCACGGATCAACTACCCATCAAAATTGACTATATACTTCCAGGACATTCAACAAAATTGAAGATTTCCAAGTATTTGCACAGAAAAGACCAGGGCGAAAGGGAAAGTTTGATATCCAACCACAAAAATCGAGAGAAACATGAAAAGGTAAATAAGAAACAGAGGGCAAAGAAAGAAAACTCATAACTTTTAAATTTGCCTTTTTAAGGGCCTCAGTAAGATCTAATTATCTGTATTCCTATGTGGAGAAATGCTATGTATAATTCTCTGTAGTGAACTCTATTCACTATTATAGAGTTCACTATTATAGTAATCAGAAGAATAATTCACAGGGAGAGGGTGGAATACTAAATGGTCTAAGATGATATGGGGGGTGAGAAAGAGGGGGGTGAATAGTAGGGGACACCAAGAGAAACTTGAGTGAATAAGAAAAATAGGATATTATATTACACACAGGGCAGCTGAGTGGCTCAGTGGATTGAGAGCCAGGCCTAGAGACTGGAGGTCCTAGGTTCAAGTCCGGCCTCGGACACTTCCAGCTGTGTGACCTTGGGCAAGTCACTTGACCCCTACTGCCCACCCTTACCACTCCTGGGCCAAGGACGGTCCCTAGCCCCGATGAAAAAAGGAGGACAGTTGGGCGTGGGGCTAGCAACCCCACCCTGTAAAAACTACATCTGCTAAAGAAACTGCAACCTAAAGTAGGGGCAGCTGGGCTAGCTCAGTGGATTGAGAGCCAGGCCTAGAGATGAAAGGTCCTAGGTTCAAGTCCGGGCTCAGACACTTCCCAGCTGGGTGACCCTGAGCGACTGTGTGTCCCATTGCCTACTGGTTGTGGCCCTATGCTCCTAGAATGGAGTCCCAGGATAAAAAATATATATATATATATTACACACAAAGAGAGGAAGAGAGCATTAAGAGGTAATAATCAAACCTTACTCTCAGTGTAATCAACCGGGAGAGGGAAGAGTAGCTATACTATCCATTGGGATTTAAAACTCTTATCTAACCCTACTGAGAAAGTCAGAATGGATAAACCAAAGGGAGCAGGGGAGTGGGGAGGTCAAAAAAAGGGAGGGGAGAAGAAGGGGGAGGGAATTCATTAGGCCTTTAAAAACAAAAAGAGGGGAATAATAAGGGAGGGGATAGAAAGGGGAGTTAGTCAAAGGAGGGGATAAGGGATAGGGTCTTAATAGCAAACCACTGGTTTAAAAGGAAATAGTTTAAGGAGAAGGGGTAGGAATAGGGGAGGATACGAAAATGACAGCGAATGCACAACTTATAATTATAACTCTGAATGTGAATGGGATGAACTCGCTCATAAAACAGAAGCAAATAGCAGAGTGGATTAGAAACCAAAATCCCACCATATGTAGTCTACAAGAAACACATATGAGGCGGATGGACATACACAAGTTTAAGGTTCAGGGCTTGAGCAAAATCTTTTGGGCGTCAAATGAGAAAAAGAAGGCAGGAGTGGCTATTATGATTTCTGACAAAGCCAAAGTAAAAATAGATATGATTAAAAAAGACAGGGAAGGTCATTACATCCTGATTAAAGGCAGTATAAACAATGAGGAAATAACACTGCTCAATATGTATGCACCAAGTGGCATAGCATCCAAATTCATAAAGGAGAAACTGGCAGAGTTCAAGAAGGAAATAGATAGTAAAACCATACTAGTGGGAGATCTAAATATTCCTCTTTCAGATCTAGATAAATCAAACCAAAAAATAAATAAGAAAGAGGTAAGAGAGGTGAATGAAGTCCTAGAAAAATTAGACTTAATTGATATGTGGAGAAAAATAAATAGGGACAAAAAGGAATACACCTTCTTTTCAGCTGCACATGGCACATTCACAAAGATTGACCATGTTATAGGGCATAGAATCATTGCAAACAAATGCAAAAGAGCAGAAATAATAAATGTAACCTTCTCAGATCATAATGCAATAAAAATAATAATTAGTAAGGGCACCTGGACAGGCAAATCAAAAACCAATTGGAAATTAAACAATATGATTCTCCAAAATCTATTTGTCAAAGAAGAAATCATAGAAACAATCAATAATTTCATTGAAGAGAATGACAATGATGAGACATCCTACCAAACTCTGTGGGATGCAGCCAAGGCAATCCTCAGGGGGAAATTTATATCCTTGAGTGCATATATTAACAAATTAAGGAGGGCAGAGATAAATGAATTGGATATGCAACTCAAAAAATTAGGAAGCGAGCAAATTAAAAACCCTCAGATGAAAACTAAATTAGAAATACTAAAAATTAAGGGAGAAATTAATAAAATCGAAAGTAAAAGAACTATTGAATTAATAAATAAGACTAGAAGCTGGTATTTTGAAAAAAACAGATAAATTTGACAAAGTACTGGTCAATCTAATAAGAAAAAGGAAAGAAGAAAACCAAATTGACAGTATTAAAGATGAAAAGGGAGACCTCACCTCTAATGAAGGGGAAATCAAGGCAATCATTAAGAACTATTTCACCCAATTATATGGCAACAAATATAACAATTTAGGAGATATGGATGAATATTTATAAAAATATAAATTGCCTAGATTAACAGCAGAAGAAATAGAATACCTAAATAATCCCATATCAGAAATAGAAATTGAACAAGCCATCAAAGAACTCCCTAAGAAAAAATCACCAGTACCTGGTGGATTCACAAGTGAATTCTATCAGACATTCAAAGAGCAACTAATCCCAACACAATACAAATTATTTGATATGATAAGCAAAGAAGGAGTCCTACCAAATTCCTTTTATGACACAAATATGGTACTGATCCCAAAGCCAGGTAGACCAAAAACAGAGAAAGAAAACTATAGACCAATCTCCCTAATGAACATAGATGCAAAAATCTTAAATAGAATATTAGCAAAGAGACTCCAACAAGTAATTAAGAAGATCATCCACCATGATCAGGTGGGATTTATACCAGGAATGCAAGGATGGTTCAACACTCGGAAAACCATCCACATAATTGACCATATCAACAGTCTAAGAAACAAAAATCACATGATTATCTCAATAGATGCTGAAAAAGCCTTTGACAAAATACAGCATCCATTCCTATTGAAAACGCTGAAAAGTATAGGAATAGAAGGACCCTTCCTAAAAATAATAAACAGTATATACCTAAAACCATCAACAAGCATCATATGCAATGGGGATAAATTAGAAGCCTTCCCAATAAGATCAGGAGTGAAACAAGGATGCCCATTATCACCTCTATTATTCAACATAGTACTAGAAACACTAGCAATAGCAATTAGAGAAGAAAAAGAAATTGAAGGTATCAAAATAGACAATGAGGAGACTAAGCTATCACTCTTTGCAGATGATATGATGG
>NC_058134.1:289370252-289371154 GCF_016433145.1 Gracilinanus agilis
AAGTTGCAGGATACAAAATAAATGCACATAAATCATCAGCATTTCTATATATTTCCAACACATTAGAGCAGCAAGAGGTAGAAAGAGAAACACCATTTAAAATCACCCTAGACAATATAAAATACTTAGGAATCTATCTACCAAAACAAACACAGCAATTATACGAAAACAACTACAAAACACTTTCCAAACAAATAAAACTGGAGCTCAACAATTGGAAAGCCATTAACTGTTCATGGGTAGGACGAGCTAACATAATAAAAATGACAATTCTACCCAAATTAATTTACCTATTCAGCACCATACCTATCAAATTACCAAAAAACTTCTTTACTGAATTAGGAAAAACTATAACAAATTTCATTTGGAATAACAAAAGGTCAAGAATATCAAGGAAATAATGAAAAAAAATGTGAAGGAAGGGGGCCTAGCAGTATCAGACATTAAACTATAAAGCAGCAGTCATCAAAACAATATGGTACTGGCTAAGAGACAGAGAGGAGGATCAGTGGAATAGACTTGGGGTTAATGATGTCAGCAAGATAGTGTATGATAAACCCAAAGAGTCCAACTTTTGGGACATGAATCCACTATTTGACAAAAACTGCTGGGAAACTTGGAAAACAATATGGGAGAGATTAGGTTTAGATCAACATCTCACACCCTACACCAAGATAAATTCAGAATGGGTGAATGACTTGAATATAAAGAAGGAAACTATAAATAAGTTAAGTGAACACAGAATAGTATACTTGTCAGATATCTGGGAAAGGAAAGATTTTAAAACCAAGCAAGAGCTAGAGAAAATTGCAAAATGTAAATTAAATGGTTTTAATTATATTAAGCTAAAAAGCATTTGTACAAACAAAAACAATGTAGTCAAAATCAGAAGGGAAACAACA
>NC_058134.1:289371654-289406816 GCF_016433145.1 Gracilinanus agilis
CGGCCAGGTCCGCCCTCTGGCGGCTCCTCTCGGAGGCGTCTGCTCCATGCAGGCAGGGCCAGAACCGGAGCAGAGAAGGCGGGACCAGCCGGACCAACCCTGCTTCCACCCAGCGGCTCCCGGATCCTCCCTCCCTAGACGCCCACTCCGCCCCCCACCCCACCCCCGCCTTCTGAGCAGAGGCTCATGGGAAGTAACCCCCTTCCGCCTCCCTGACGCGTTGACGAACCGCGCCGCCTTCTCAGCCGGCGCAGGTATAACGTCTCTAGAGGGAGGTCCCACCCACCCCTTCCTCGCCTATTGGCCGAAGGCTGCAGCGTAGCAGCCAATGGGCGCGGGCTTTGTTGACGGGCTCCCGCGGTCGCCTTTGCTCTCACTTCTGCGCCTGCGCGAGAGGAGCCGGCGCGCGACCTAGCGGTTGTCAAGAAAGCCAGGTGGGTGGAAGGAGGGGGTGCAAGTGCCTGGGGTTCCCCAGTAGGCCTCAGTTTCCTTCCGTGTCTAACTGGGCCTCGCCCCCGTCACGTTAGGCCCCGCCCCAGTCCTGGTCCAGTGGTCAGACTCCCTCCGCAGCCCCGCCCCCTTCCTGAGTTTCCCCTCGGGGTTCCAGGGAAGGGAGAAGGTGTGTCCGGCCCCCGCTCTTCTCAAGGGCCCTGGCGGGGAGTGGGGTGGCTTCTGGAGGCCGGAGAACCCCACTGCCCCGGCCCTTGGGCCATCCTGTCCCGTCTCCGCCTCAGCCTCGGGCTCCCCGCTCTGGGGTGGCTCAGGCTGCAGAAGGAAGGCCTTTGGGGGGCCGGGTGGGGGGTGGGGGTGGGGCTGTGGAGAGGGAAGAGGGGGAGGGGAGCCTTAGCTCTCCTTGGCTCGCAGGTGTGACCTCGTGCTGGAGTGGGGGATGAGCCCTAGGGCCGGCGCTGCCACAGCTCGAGAAGATGGTGAGTCCCGCGGGGGGAGGTCCTTGTAGGCCTTCCTGCTCCCTCTGGGCCGCTCTTGCCAGCAACGCGTCCACACCCCGCCACCATCCCAGTGGCTGCCCCCATTTCCCTGCTGGGGATCTGCCCAGCACTTTGCCCACTCTGACCCCGACCAGGGTGCTGGCGGGCCTCTGGCTGAATGCTGGGGCCTCTGGGGGGCCTCTGGCCTGGCAGAGGTGGCCAGGCCCCCCCACTGGCGCTGCTCTTCCCAGATCCGCATCGCAGCCTTGAATGCCAGCTCCACTGTGGAGGATGACCACGAGGGAACCTTCAAAAGCCACAAGTCACAGACCAAGGAGGCCCAGGTAAGGCGCAAGGGCCCAGGGCAGGCGTGGCCTCGGGGGCTCCGGCCTGCCACTGGGCCGCCCCCAGCCTCTGTGTGTGGCTTGGCAGGAGGCGGAGGCTTTCTCCTTGTACCACAAAGCCCTGGACCTGCAGAAGCATGACCGGTGTGAGGAGTCGGAGAGAGCCTACCAGGAGCTGCTGGACACCCGCCTGCTGCGGGAGGTGAGCCCGGCACCTTCCCCACCCATGGGCGGCAGGCCGGCAGTGGCGAGGGCGGGCACAGCTTTAAAGGACAGTTGCCTGTTGCTCTGCAGCACCCCAACAGTGCCCCCCTTTGCCAGGGGATGGGGTGAGATGGCGCCTCAGCTCAGGCTGTCTCCTTTGTATTTCTCAGGGGTTGGGATGACCAGTAGCTGGGAGTTCTTCCTTTGGAAACAGTCTCTTCCCTGCCATTGGGGTGTGACAGGCATTTAGTTTCGACCAGTTGACTCCATTCCTCCAGTGTCCTAGAAATGAGACCTTTAGGGGGCAACGAGATGGCTCAGTAGGCTGAGAGCCAGGCCCAGAGACGAAAGGTCCTGGGTTCAAATCTGGCCTCAGACACTTCCCAGCTATGTGACCCTGGGCAAGTCACTTCACCCCTATGGCCTAGCTCAGTGATGGCAAACCTGTGGCATGGCAAAGGGGGGCACTGTTGGGGTGCTCCTACACAAAAACTGACAATGTAGTAGGGCGGTGATGGGCAACCTTTTGAGCTTGGTGTGTCAAAATTTGCCAAAAAACTTGAGCATAACTCGGGTGGTGTAACACTTTGTGTAGGAGCCATGTACTGCTGAAAAGATGGTATATTCCTTTCTATTTCCACTCATTTCTCTCCAGAGATTTCTTAGTTCTAACTTTTCTAAGATTTCATTAATCTCCTTTACTTTTTTTTCTTGTTTATTTTTTGGTTTGATTTATCTAGATCTGAAAGTGGGGAAGATGTGGTCCCTCACAAATATAGATTAACTGTCTAATTCTTCTTGAGGTTCATTTAATTTCTCCTTTAAAAATTTAGAGGCTGTGCCGTTTGGTGTATATGTGTTTAGAACTGAATTTAGAATATTACTTATTATTTATAGTACCTTTTAGCAAGCTGTATCTTCCTTATCTGTTTTAATCAGATCTATTTTTGCTTTAGTTTGTTTTTTTTTTAACCCTTGTACTTCGGTGTACTGGCTCCTAGGTGGAAGAGTGGTCAGGGTGGGCAATGGGGGCCAAGTGACTCGCCCAGGGTCACACAGCTGGGAAGTGGTTGAGGCTGGGTTTGAACCTAGGACCTCCTGTCTCTAGGCCTGTCTCTCACTCCACTGAGCTACCCAGCGGCCCCCTTTTGCTTTAGTTTTATCTGAGGTTATGATTGCTACTCTTGGCTTTTTTTTACTTCAGATGATGCACAATAAATTCTGCTCCCTCCTGCCTTTGTTTTGTGTGCGCCTCCCTGCCTCAAATGTGTTTCTTGTAAACAACATGTAGTAGGATTTGTGGAGGTGGAAAATTTGCTACCCCTGAGCTAAATTCCCAGCATCCTTTTAAGTACATCCTCATTTGACATACATGAGCTTGGGAGATAATTTTGACTGAGGCCCACCCACAGGGCTCTTTTTTAGGAGCTTGAGCTTTGCTTTGGTTAAGGTGTGCCGGGTGTGGGTCACTGGCTCTGTGCTCTGCTCACTTCACTGAAGGAATCCTTTCCCTTCTTTTTACTGTCTCTGTTTTACTGTAATAAAGCCACTAAAAAGCTACTAACAGCCTCATAATTTAAATTGTAATTATTATAATTGTTGGCAACCACAAAGGTATACACAATCTGGTCTCCTCTCTCCCTTCTCCTTTCGGGAAACCTTTCAGAGTTTTTCTAGACTCATTGCTTACCCCTGCCCACCAGGAGAGCTGGGCAGCAAGGTCTCTGCCACACAGAGGCTGTTCCTGCTGCTGCTTGAACCAAAGGGGACTGCCCCCTAATTGGTTTTGTTCTCGATTCCTTTTTTGTTTCCTTATCCTCACTTTGTTGTATCTTCCCTGTGTAAATATTGTATATACTTTAATTATGTTTAAAATGATCCACTGGGGAGACTGGTCTCCCAAAGGATCATGGGGGAATGTAGAGGTGGAAAATTTGCTACCCCTGAGCTAAATTCCCAGCATCCTTTTAAGTACGTCCTCATTTGACGTACAGGGACTCGGGAGATGAATTTGGCTGCGACCCACGCCGCAGGGCTCTTTTTTAGGAGCTTGAGCTTTGCTTTGGTTAAGGTGTGCCGGGTGTGGGTCTCTGGCTCTGTGCTCTGCTCACTTCACTGAAGGAATCCTTTTCATTCTTTTTACTGTCTCTATTTTGCTGTAATAAAGCCACTAAAAAGCTACTAACAGCCTCATAATTTAAATTGTAATTATTACAGATTCTGGTTTTTAATCCACTTTGCTGTCTGCTTCTGATTTACGGATGAGTGCGTCCCATTCCCATTCACAGTTCCCAGCTGTGTAGTCCCCTCCATCTTATTGTCAATTAATTTTTTAATGTGTGCTGCAAAGTTTGTTAAAAAAATTTTTTTAGTCGTGATCTGAAAAGGATACATTTGATAATTCTGCTTTTCTGCATTTGTTTGTGAGGTTTTTAATGCCCTGATATATGCTCAGTTTTTGTGAAGGTGCCGCGTACCATTGAGAAAAAGGTATATTCCTTTATATTCCCATTGAGGATTCTTGAGAGAGGTCAGTCATCTAACTTCTGAATTTTCATTCAGCTCTTTAGCTTCTTTCTTGTTTATTTGACGTCTGTTTTTGAAGGGAGCAGTTGAGGCTCCCCACTGGCATAGTTTTACTGTTGTCCCCAAGGAATACATTTAAAAATGTGGCTGCTTTTCCACTTGGTGCATCTGAATTTCCTACTGATGTGGATTTATCGTCTCTTGTTCCTCTTCACAAAATGGAGCTTCCCTGCTTATCCCTGCCTTTACTTGGTCTGAGGTCGTGACCGCCTCCCCGCCTTTCTCGAATCTGCTCTGACATCTTCCCTTCACCTTGTGTCCAGCGTGTTTCTCGGAAGCCACGTGTTGTTCTGTTGGCTTTCCTGTCCATTCGCTTCTCTGGGAGAGCTCAGCCTATTCCTAGTCGTCGTTTGGGGTGTTTTCCTCCATCTTCTTCTCTTCTCTTTCTCCTTTTTCTTCCCTTTATCCTGTCTCTCCTCCAAAGGCTTTTGTTTCTCCTAATGGCCTGCTTTAATGGATCCTCCTTCCATACCCAGCTGTGTGCGGATGAGCACGTTCAGATGAGAGCGGCCCGAGGGTCACCCCCTCCCTCCAGCTAGTTCCTCTCCCTTCCCCCTTGTATGAACTTTTTCTTTGAAAAACCGTTTGCTGTTTGTGCCCTTTGTTGGCCCTCTCTCGGGGCAGCCCTTTCCTCCACTCTCCGTCTGCCGAGGCCCTTGGATGAGATCCGACGGGCTTCCTGTAAGCAGGGAGCAGCTTAGGCTCAGCGTGTTCCTGCCATTTCCCTTCCTTTCGGCCTTGCTCCGGAGCTCCGTTGGGATGGTGGCTCTTCTGTCCCGCTCTGGCCTTTGCATTTCTTTTTCACCCTGAAGGGACGATGCTCAGTTTTGCTGGCTGGGTTATTCTTAAAAAAAAAAAAAGTAAGCCTAACCTTCTGTCTTAGAATTGACATGGTACCTCACTTCTGAGGCAGAAGAGCCTTTGGGCTTAAGTGACTTGTCCAGGGTCACCCAGCTAGGAGGCGTGTGAGGCCGCGTCGGAACCCGGGACCTCCCGTCTCCGGGCCTGGCTCGGCTCACTCGGCCGCCGAGCGGTGCCGACACAGGCTCTTGTAGCCACCGTTCTCAAGCATTCACCTGGATCCGGCCCCCAACGAGGAAAACGAGCCCCTGCTAACAAACGGGGCCACGCCGTCTGTCCGAGGGACCTTCAGGGCTCCCACAGGCTTGGCCACATGCTCGGCCCTGACGGGGGGCCTCATTTGTCCGGCCACTTGGGGGCACTCACGATCCACATTCTACAGTGGAAGAAACTGAGGCAGGCCGAAGTGCCCTCAGCCAGTTGTTTGAGGCTGGATTTGAACTCGGGTCTTGTTCCTATGGCGAGGCCCGGTGCCCAGGGAAGGTGGTCACCGCCTCACGGGTGGGAGAGAGCCGTCCATCATCCCTTCAGATGAGGAGGCGGGTTCTGGGCCTTCCTCACCCCCAGGACAAGGCGTCAGCCCGGGAGGCCTGGCCGCACTGTGTGAGAGGTCCGGGGGTGACCCTGAGACCGTCCCTGCCGTGCGTGCTGCCTGCCAAAGCAGATCCGGCTCGTCCGGGCCCCCCGGGACGGGCTCTGCCATGCTTCTGGGGTGCCCGGCTGGCTCTGCCTTGTTTCCCGTCGGTGGCGCTGTCGGGGCGGGGGACAAGCGGCTCTTTGAGGTGACTGACTGGGCCGGCTCCTGGCGCACACCCCAGGGCAGCAGGGCCCCTGGAGGTGGGAGCCGAGGCCCAGAGCGGAGGCCCCGGCGTCGTGTGGGTCTCTGGCGCCCCGCTGGGGTCCACGCCGGCCTTTTTCCTCTTTCCAGGGTCTCTTTGGGCCGAGCTCCCGAATGCTTTCCCCGTGGCCGGCCCCCGTGGCTGTGTGTCTGTCCCTTTTCTGCCATCCCCTTGGGTCAGCGTGGCCAGCCGGAGGGGCTTGGGGTGCCCAGTGACTCGGAGCCTTCCCTGCCCTCCCCACAGCTCGGATTTCCGGCCCGAGAAGGGGCTCTTCGCCTCCGAGCACTCCTTGGCCGGGCGGCGGCCCTCGTCCCCGCAGCCGGCCATCTGCACACAAACGGGAACTTCCGGGGCCGCCGCAGCGAGCTCGAGGCAGCGGGTGGGGAGTCCGGACCTCGGGCCCCTCCAGGGGGTCTCGCCGCCGCCGCCGCCGCCTCTGTCTCACGCAGCCCTCAGCTCGGCCCCTCCCCGGACACCCAGACGCAGGGCGGCGGGGACGCGGAGACAGACGGACAGAGAGCCCGGGGCACCGGGACTGGGGGGGTCGTTCGTCCGGCCTCGTGCTCGCCTCTGACCGTGTCGCTCGCCTTTTCAGGCCGTCCTGTCCGGCGACGAGCGGGAGGGCTTGAAGCACCCGGGGCTGATGCTCAAGTACTCCACCTACAAGAACCTGGCCCAGCTGGCCGCCCAGCGCGACGACCTGGAGACCGCCATGGAGTTCTACTTGGAGGTGACGGGGGGCCCCCACTGGGCGGACCTGGCCGTCTCACCTCCCCGAGCTCCCCTGGCGCGGGGGAAGAAGGCCGGGAGAGCCTCCCTGCCCCATCTCTTCCCAGAGCCCTCATTTTGTCCTCGGAGAGCAGCGAGAAGGGACGTCCCCCCCAGCCCCAGCCCAGCCCCTCACGGCCTCTGGGGGGCCCCCCTCCCTCGGCGGAGACGGCCCGGGGGGCCCGAGGCCGGGGCTGTTTTCTGTAGTGCCTCTCCCAGCCCGAATAGGGCCGTGCTGCTGCTCGCACGTGTTCCCGCTCACCGCCCGGACGAGCCGGCTGGCCTCCCTTCTCCAGCGGTCCGGCAGCTCCTTTTAGGAAGGGGCTGCAGGGCCCGCTGCCCTTCCCCTGCTTCTCCCCTGCGGGCTGGGCTCCCCTCCCTGTCCCGGCCGGACGTCCAGCAGACGGACCTCACACTCTGCGAATCTGCCTCCTCTCCCACTGGGCGGGCAGTGCTCTCCCCCCAGCCCTCACCCAGTGTGGCGCCTCTGCGGCGTCTCTCCTCGACCTCCCCAGATTCCACCTGGCCAGGGTCTCCCCTCCCTTCCTCAGGAAGCGCTGCCTGACCCGCCTTCCCGGGTGCCCTCGAGGGTGAGGCCGTAAGAGCCCCCCCGGCGCTGCCCCTGGACCCGTGCGGGCCTCCCCATGTGTGGAGAGCCTCCTTTCCCCAGGCTCTGGGGACGTGCTGGGCCCCGGGGCAGCCGCCGGCCTCACACGTGCTTTCCAGGCGGTGATGCTGGACTCGACGGACGTGAACCTTTGGTACAAGATTGGCCGCGTGGCCCTGAGGCTGGTGCGCATCCCGCTGGCTCGCCACGCTTTCGAGGAGGGTCTGCGCTGCAATCCGGACCACTGGCCCTGCCTGGACAACCTCATCACCGTCCTGTACACGCTCAGCGACTACACCAGTGAGTCCGGCCCCGAGCCGGCGATGGCCCGAGCTCGGCAGCCCCCACGGGCCGGATGCCCGTCCCCTTTGGACCTTTGGTCTGAGTGAGGCCGGGGCATCCCTGTGGGCGCCCCTGCCTGCTCTGCCCGCTCCGCTTCGTCCCCGGCGCTGCCCTCGGGCCCTGCCTTCGTTAGCCCTTAATCCCGGCTCGGCCCTTTGCCTCTGCTCCGGCTCTCGTGGCTTTGGGGCTCCCCTTTGAGATGGCTGGGAGAATGTTGGAGAAAACGGGGGGGCTCCGAGGTGACTGCTAGGAAGGGGGGGAGGCCCTCGGCTTCTGTGGCTGCGGAACTCTGAGGCTCCCCGGGCACCCCTGTTTGTTTGGGGTGTCTTCAGCTCCGCGCCTTTGCCTTTGGTCCCATCAGGTGGCTCAGAGCAATGGGGGACGCCGCCTGAGGGGGATCGGGGCCCGGCTGGGCCTCCTGGGCCGTGCGGGCCTCACCCCCTCCCCGTCTTCTCTGCCTCTCCCAGCCGGCCTGTACTTCATCTGCAAAGCCCTGGAGAAGGACTGCCGGTACAGCAAGGGGCTCGTGCTGAAGGAGCGCATCTTCCAGGAGCAGCCCTGCCTGCGCAAGGACTCCCTGCGCATGTTCCTCAAATGGTACCTCTGGCCCCCTCCCCGCGCCTGCCCGCTGGTGCATTCGCCCCCCGCCTGGCCTTTGCACCAAAACCCCCGCTTTTGCCCCTTCCCTCCCCCACCAAGGCCAGGACGGCTCCCAGGAGGGTTCCTGGCCGGCTCTGGGCGGGCACGAGCTGCTTCTCGTCTCCCGGCTGGTCGTCTTCCCTGTGTCGTCGCGGTTCTTGGGTGGAGGGTGCTCCTGGCTCTGCCCGCTTCCCGGGCATCCCCCTCCTCCTCTCCTCTGGCACGGGAGATGGGCACCCCCTCAGCTTGCAACTTTTTACCGCCATGAAAAGCGCCCTTAGGACATCCGTCCGTCCTTAGAGTTTGTCTTTGGGAGCTAAGAGTTGGCCTGAATCAAGAAGACTCCTATTCCCGAGTTCAAATCCAGCCGCAGGCGCTGGCTGTATGACCCTGAGTGAGTCTCTTCACCTGTTTACCTCGGTTTCCTCAGCTGTCAAGTGAACAAGGAAATGGCAAAGCACTCTGGGGTCTTTGCCAAGAACACCGCACGTGGGCTCACAGAGAGGCGGACACGCACGCTTGTTTGTTCTGCTTAGGGCTGTTCCCTGAATCCACCCTCCCTGTCATTGCCCAGCCCCTTCTCCCCTTCCCTCTTTCCGTTCTCCTCTTCGGGCCGTCCCAGGCTCCCTCCGGAGCTCCAGGGCCCCGCGCAGCGTCTTCCCCGCGTCACAGGCTGTGCCCTTCCTTCGTTCGGGCGAATTCCAGAGCCCTGAAATCATTTGTGGGGAGTTTGATTGGTCCGGCCCGAATTCATTCAGAAGAGTCGGATTTGGGCTCCATCAGCTCAGCCTCGCCGGGAGCCGAAGGTGTTCTTCCAGTCTTTGGGTCGAAGTCCTGCCATGGCCTCGGGAGGCCGCCTCTTCCCGGGGGCCTCGGTGGTCGCGGATGGAGACGCTCGTGTCGGCCGGGCGCCCACTCTGGGAGGCTTGCGGTTGTTTTAAGCAGGGCTTCGACTTCCTTTTTCTTCTCCTTTCTGGCCGTCACGGCGGCTTTCCTGGGAAGGCTTCTCGCTTGTTCCGGGTAGGGGGCGGCGCTTTCGCCACATGCTCCCTCCACGCCAGCTTCTCTCCTCGTTCCGGTAGGGACGGGGCTCGCGTTTTGTCGGAAGCCTTTTGGGTGGCGTCGAGAGGTCGGGATTTCGGGGCGTTTCCTTATCAGTAGGCCGGGCTCGTCGTGCCGCCATCGCGAGGCAGCTTTGCTTTCTGCTTTGAGCTCTGCGGCTTCGCGCACGTTGGCGGCTACTTGCCGCACTCTTGGAGATCAGCTGCTGGGGACGGCTGGCTCCGCTCCCGGTTCCGTTTCTCCTCCGGGCCGTCCAGGCACGCGCAGCTTTTCAGGTGCTCAGTCGTCCGTTCTGCTTTGTCGGCGTAGAACGTTGCGGGGCCACTCCTGATGGCCGCTTTCCTTTCCTCTTCACTGGCTGTCGGTTCACCCGTTTTTTAACGTCAAGCGAACGTTGATCTGTCGGGGCCCCCATCAAACCAGTTCTCTGCCTTTCTTAGGGTCGGCTCAGGCATTTTTTAGGCTCTCCTCTGCTTTCCAGGCTTTTCCGCTCTCGTAGCCGCTGCTCGGTCCTCCTCCGTCTGACCCGCGTAAGCGTTTAGGGAGAAGGGCTCCCCTCGGTCCAGCCTCGGCTGCCGTCCGGCCTTCTTGTTCTCCTTCTCCTTAATGAAGCGATCGTTTCGGGGACGCGTCCTGTGAGGTTAGACGACTTCGCTTCAGCTCATTGTCCGTCTTCCTTCGATTGTGGTTTTTAGGGTCCGAGCAGGGTACGTTTCCGTTTCCGCCCCGTTTCTCCAGAGGCCCGTCGGGGGCGTCTTTTTGGCTGGCTTTACCCCGGCCTGAGAAGAGAAGGTCGCGGCCCCCCCGGCAGTCTGCTCGCGTCTCTTTCCTCCTGTCCTTTTCTCCCTGCTCGTCCCCGCCCACACGAGGCCCACTCGTGCCCCTTTCCACAGTGTGTTCCCGGCTGATGCTGCCCGAGGCTCCTGGGGCCTCGATGCCCTCCCCTGGGGCTGGCGGCCGGCTGCCCTTTCTCTCTGGCCCCGAGCGCCGGGCTTTCTCTGAGCAGGCGAGTGGCCGCAGCCCGTCTGGGGCCCGTCCCCTGGCCCTGAGCCGTGGAGTCCGTCCTGCTCCTGCCCCGTGTGTCCTTCGCAAGGTCTGCCCAGGCCACACTTGGCTCTTCCGTGTGTGTGTCCCGATTGTCCACCCAAAGAGCCCCTCACAGGGGCTTCCCTGCGTGTTGGCTCGTCCTGTGGACTTGGCGTGAGGGTCAGCGTGGCTCTGCTTCTGGGGGCCGAGGGGCTTCCTGGCTGCTCCCTCGCCCGCTTTCAGGGCCTCACTGTGGCTGTCCTCTGCCCTGGGCCCTGGAGAGCCGGGACTGGCTTGGGCCTCCCTGTCAGGGCTGCCCAGGAGTGTTTGGAGGAGGTTTGGGGAGGGGGACTGCCCCGTCTGGTGACACTTTCTAGGCATTCGTGGCCCTCTCCTCTCCCGGATCCCCTCGTGCCTGGCTGCTGACAGCGCCTCGGTCCCCGTCCTCCCTGGGTCCCCCCGGTCGTGCCCTGCACCCTCCCATGGAGCGGGGCTCCTGTAGACCTTGGGAGCGCCTCCGGCCCGCTCCCTCCCTTCTTCCTCTCGGCCCCTGCTCTCCCTTGGCCTCTTGGTGCTTCGGGGGGCCCCTGGGACAGGAGGGGGGTCCAGGAAGCCCTGGGGAGGCACACAGTGTTCCAGGCCTGCTCTTGGAGGCGCACGGCCGTGCTCGGGGCTCTGCCGGACGCCAGGCCGTTTGGAGCGTGGGGCACCCTCTCCCCGAGGCCCCCCTCCGAGTGAGCCGGGGCCGGGCGGGCCCCCCGGAAACCTGGGAGGGGTCCCTGCCGGGCGGCCCCCAATCTTCCCTCTCTCTGCCTGGCTCCCAGCGACATGTCCATCCACGACGTGACCGTGAGCGCCGCGGAGACGCAGGCCATCCTGGACGAGGCGCTGGAGCTGCGCCGGAAGAGGCAGGCCCTGCTGGTGCGCGAGAAGGAGGCCGACCTCCGGCTCACCCAGCCCATCCCCTTCTTCACGTAGGTCCTTCCCGCCGGGGGGGTGGTCGGGCCTGGAGGGTGGCCCCGAGCGCAAGGAGCCTCGGAACCCGGGGCCGAGAAGAGCGAGCTTCGGCGCTCCCGGCTTCCCTCTGCTCTGACCAGGAGAGAGGCCTCGGGGCCCTCGACGGCCCGGCCAAATGGCGAGCGAGGGAGGCGGAGACGGCGTGGGGGGGCTCCCCACAGGGCCCTCGTTCGCCCCATTCTCTGGGAGGAGCCGCGACCCTCGCCGCCATCTCACTCCGGGCGTCTGTGGGCTTGGAGGACCTTGCTGGGGGCAGGGGGGTGGCCAGCGCGGTTGACCGTGCTGACCAGTGTCTGGGGCCCGGCGGTGCCCCCGGCCCTCCCCTGAGACCAGAAGGGGCAGGCGCCCCCCAGGGCCCCTCGAGCACCGGACCTGGCCGTCACGGGGCGCCGCCTGGGTCTGCCTCTCGCCGTGCAGATGGAAGTGCCTCGGGGAGAGCTTGCTGGCCACCTACGCCCACTTCACGTCGTGCGACCCCCCCCAGCCGAGCTTGGGCCGGAGGATCGAGCTCTCGGAGTACCGCGATCCGGCCCCGCGCGCCCTTCCCGAGCCCCCCGCCGCCGTCAGCGTCCCCCTCCCCCCGCCCGCCGCGGCCTCGGCGCCGGAGCCGCCCTTCCCCTATGCCAGCCTGGTGCCCAGCTTTTCTCTCCCGAACCAGAGCTTACTGGAGGCCGGAGCTCCTCTCGGTGAGTCGCGGCTGGGCCTCTGCTGGCGGAGGCGGCCGGGGGGCCGGGGGGGGCGCCCCGCTCTGGGAGGTGCACGCAGAGACCAGGGCGGAGGAGGAGCCAGGCCGGGGCTCCCCTTCCTCAGCTCGGGCTCCCGCCAAGGCTGTCCCTCTGCCTCGGCTGTGCAGGGGACGCCTCCGGCGGGGACAAGTCCAAGAAGGGCGTCAAGAGGAAGAGGCCGGCGGTGGAGGAGAGCGGGGAGACGGCCAAGAGGCGCTCGGCGCGAGTCCGCAACACCAAGTGCAAGAAGGAGGAGAAGGTCGACTTCCAGGAGCTGCTGCTGAAATTCCTGCCGCCAAGGTACCGGGCACGGGCGGCGGCGAGGCACGAGGGCCTCGGGGTCCCTCGCAGCCCCGGGAGGTCCCTGCGCCCACCCTCGGGGTCTTCCTGTCCTCGTCCAGCGCCGGGAGGCTGGGCCTGACCCAGGGGCGGCCACTGTGGCCTTGGGGCGAGCACGGGGGAGTGCCGGGCGCACGGCCAGGCTGGCCCGTGCCAAGGGGACCCTCCCCGTCCTTGGGCGTCAGCCAGGAACGGGCCGTCGTGAAAGCGCCTACTGCGTGCCGGCCCCGTGAGGAAGCCTCTCGGCCCGGGGGCAGCCCAGGGCCCCATCCCGTGGGGGAGACGTAGGCAGACTGCGGGTGTGTTCGGAGAAAGGGGCGTCGGGAGCGAAATGGAGGCGGCCTCTGCCGCGGCAGCCTGAGGCAGGCGGCCCCGAAACAGCTGCTCCCCCTTAGGGGCAGCCCCGAGGTGGCCGCCCGGCGCAGGCGGACGACAGGGAGGACGCGGGGCAGGGCTGGGCCCAGAGACGACGGGCCTCGCACGAAAGAAGCCCCGTCCGGGGTGACACCCTCCCCGAGAGGGCTCCCGGACTGGGAAGGACTGCGGGATGGCCGTCGGCCCCCCGAAATGGGACAACAAACCTCAGCCGGCAGCCAGGCAGCTCCTGAGCTGAGGCGTCCGGCGTCGGCCCGAGTTCCCTCAGGGGTACGGCGGGGAGTCCGTGCGCTGGAAGGCCCGGCCGGCTATGTGGACGCCTTGAGACCGGCCTCGGCCACGGCGGACTCGGAAACAGAGCCGTCGCCCGGCTGGCAGACCCTTTGGGGGAGAGTCCAAAAGGCAACATGGACTCCGAGGCCTCCCCTTCTCCCTCCGGACTGTGGCTCGGAGGCGAGCCGTGTGGCCGGCTCGGGCGCTCCTCGTCCCTCTGAAGTCTCACCACGAGGCACAACGCGCGGGCCCAGCTCGACCCTTTGGGCAGAGGCGGGGAGGCCGGGGGGTGCTTTCCCAGAGAAATACTGCTAATGAGCAATTCAAGTCAACGTTCATTTTCGACCGGCTCAGGTGGCTGGCGAGCCTGTCGCTCAAACACTGCCCCGGCTGCTAGTCCCACGCGCTGCCCCCCCAGACCCCAGGCAGCCAGGAGCCGACCTGCTGGCGAGGGCCTCGCGCACCCCCCGGGCTCAGGGTCAGCCGGCTAAGCAGAGGCCTGTGAAGGCCTCGCAGGGTGAATCGGGGAAGGGAGGAGCGGACCGAATGATCGGGATCTCCGCTCGCTTCTGTGCTCCTCCTCTCCGGGCCCAGAGGGCCTTCC
The DNA here is from genome assembly GCF_016433145.1 of Gracilinanus agilis. Classification (NCBI taxonomy): domain Eukaryota; kingdom Metazoa; phylum Chordata; class Mammalia; order Didelphimorphia; family Didelphidae; genus Gracilinanus; species Gracilinanus agilis. The sequence goes on from NC_058134.1 coordinate 289,385,195, forward strand.
CTGGGCTGGGGGAGGAGGGGGACGAGCCCCACTCTGAGGCCTGAAAGAGAGGGGCCGAGAGGCACCAGTATGGAGGCACTGAGCGCCGGGCTGGGGCCCTCTTCCTCGTAGGTTAAGAAAGCTGGACCCCGAGGAGGAGGAGGACGACCCCTTCGGGAACTACGAAGTGCAGTCAGAAATCAAGCAGGAGAACTTCCCCAGCGTGGGCGCCCCCAGGCTGTCCTTCGACTCCACCACGTTCATGGAATCGGGTAGGAGGCGGGGGGCCTGCTGGGCCTGCTGCTCCTCTTCTGTCCTCCGGGCTCGGCGTCCGGGTCCTTCAGCCGCTCTGTGGGCGGGCCCCGGCCCGGAGACCCCTCTTACAGCCTGCTTTCCCTTCAGAGCAACAGGACGTGCACGCCTTCCTTCTGGACAACATGCACAACGGCGGCCTGCTGGAGCTCATGATGAGGTACCTGAAGGTGATGAGCCTGCAGTTCCTGGTGAAGTGGCCCCCGGGCCTGGGCCAGGTGGTGCTCAGCATCTACGGCAGCTGGAGGAGGCACAGCAGCGGCCTGCCCAACCCTCTGCTTCGGGACTGCAGCAACCAGCACATCAAGGTAGGCCGGAGCCCGCCTCGCCTCCCTGCCTCTCGCCCTCTGCACCCCGATCCTTTCTCAGGCCGCTCCCCGAGGCGGTGGCCTCCCTTTCCAAAGATGGAAACTTAAAGAACTGACATCCGTACGTGTGTCCCATGGGACGCCTCCCTGTGCGCCCAGAGCCCCCCCCCCCCCCGAAAAACTGGGGTGGGGGAGGGGAGCAGTTTATCTCCTGGTCAGGCCGGGCGCCTGGGATGCTGTTGTGCTCGGCAGAGGCCTTCCACCGGTGGAAAGCGTGTCACTGGTCTGCTTGTTTCGTTCTTTTTCGTTTCATTTCCTCAGTCAGCGAAACCCAACTTTCTCTCCTTTGTGCCTTCACTCCTAAATTAAGAAACAAAAACGAATCCCTTCTAGACTCTCACTTGTTCAGCCACCCCCCAAGGAGGCCTGCTTGGGCTCCCCTCCTTGGCTGCTACTCACAGAATCAATGGTATTTCTGTGTATCCCGAGTGAGAGTGGGTTTGCTTAGGCCTCGCCTCTCCCCTCACCCTCCTCCCTCAGATTTCTCCTCTCTTTTCCCTCCGGGTTCTTTGTAGGCTGAAATAGGTTTCTGACCCCCTCCTCCCCCCCCCCCCCCCAGCTGTGTATATATATATATATATATGTTCCTTCTTCCTCCTTTGACCAGTTTAGATGAGGGGGAGAGTCTGGTGTTTCTATTCCCTCCCCGCTGGGCCTCCTCATTTAGATGAACACCTATTGTGCACTCTGTCCAAGTGAGATAACGCCCCCCCTTCCTTCTGTTCTTTCAGATTAGCAGAAGCTGACAGGCCCACCCCAGGCCTTCTCCGTCTCCTTGGGCTCCTCTGTACACCCGGAGCACGATAGAGCTCCAAGGGCTCTCGTGCATCCTCTTTCCATATCGGAATAGGCGGTTGATCTCTTCCTTTTTAGACCTTTTCCACTGTTGGTTCAGTTTTACCTTTTCTGTGCTGCTGCAGAACGTTTGAGGGCCAACATAGGTGCCAAGAAGAGTCCTGGCTTTATCGTCAGGAAAGCTCCGGATCCATGTTCCCCCTGTAGAGCTCCGTTTAGTTTTGCTGGGACGGGATCCTTGCTTGTAAGGCCATTCGTACCTTTCGCCTCCTGGAATGCTGTTCCAAGCTCTCTGCTCCTATACATTGGTGGCTGCCAAGTCCTGTTTGGTACTAACTCTGGCTCCTGGGAGGTGAATCCTTCCTTGGGGTCTCCTGGCTGCTGACTCGGAGTTCCAAAGACTGACGATGGTCCCGGGAGTTCCCATTTACGGGCTTCTTTCATTGTTGTCCTCCGCTTCCAAGAGACTCCCAGCAGTTTTCTCATAGGATTTCTTGCACGTAGTGCCGGGGTTCTTCCTTCGGGGCTACTTAAGTTCTCGGTCGGGTCTCGGCTCCAGGGCCGCAGTCTTGGCTGTGGGATTCCTCACGCTTTCGGTCCTCACTTGCTTTGGTATTTCTTCTTGTCTTCCAGAATCACTGGCTCTTCTTTTCAGGCAGTTTCCCCCATAGCTTCTCTTCTTTGTCGTTTTTGCCATTCCCGGGAGTGTGAAGTACATGCCCAGAAAGGCTTCCGCTGACATTCCAGCTTTTAGTGGGCCTGGTCGCAGAGGGCCGAGGAGGTTTCTCCTATGCAAAGTCGTCTGTCCGTGGCCTCAGGGCGGTGCGCGGGCGGGATCGGCCCTCATTCTTGGGGTTCTGCATCGGTTGCTCTTTGAAAACGAGGTCTTGAGCTTTCCAGAAAGGCCATTTTGTTTTTGGTCCTCTGCAGTTTTCCCCCTCCCCCTCCTCTCGCTGTCAATGCTACAGATCCGTATCGTCACTGAAGGCGAGATTCTGTGTGACCGTGTGAAGAGAGAGAAGAAAATGGGCTTCAGTCGGCCCTCGCCTTATCAGCTCTGTCTCTGGAAGTGGGCGCCATTTGGGGGGTTTCTCTGGATCCCTGTCTTGACGGGAACAGCAGCTCAGTCTTGTAACCGAGCTTTGTTCCAGTACTGCTGACCGCCCATCTCTCTGTCCCGCCCTCCCTCCCTCCCTTTGCCCATCAGCGGTCTCCTCTTCCCACTAAGGGGCTGGCCCAGGCCTCGCCCACCATGCGCCCCCCGCCAGGGATCGCTCTGCTTTTTTCACTAGGACATGATGCTCATGGGTCTGTCGTGCATGGAGCTCCAGCTGGACCAGTGGCTGCTGGCTAAAGGCAAAAGCTGTGCCGGTGAGTGCCTCGCCCCGCCTTGTCCCTCTGAAGTGGTCCGGCCTTCGTGGCCCTGCACACTCCCGGGGTGCCCCGTGTGCTGGTGGGCCTGGTCGCTGTCAGGCACGTCGGCGGTGCCGTCCCCCAGCTTGGGGCACCCCTTGGTCCCTGGTTCTTGATAACATTGAAGATTGCCGGTAACTGCTCATGTGAGGCAGGTCCAGGCCACTTTCTACGTCATGGCAGCTTGCAGCTGGAGGTGGGCCCTCCTGGGGCATTTCCCTAGCCCCGCCGACACTGACTTGTCCCCGGGCCGCAAGGCCTCTTGGCTCCATTCCCGTCCCAGAGCCTACATGGAGCTGCCGCCGTGTCTCGGCTGGCCAGGGGGCGGGGCAGTGCAAGTGGGCACCGGCAGGCCATGAAGAAGGCTGGGGCCTCCGCAGCCTCTGCTCTCACCTCTCGACGCCTCTGTGTGGGTGTCCCGTCTTTGCTTGAAGGCCTCCACGGAGGGTCTGCCATCCTGCCCAAATGGGTCCCTCTCTAGCCTCCCTGCCTGGCGGTGCCCAGGTCTGGCCCCTGGGGTCACACTGAACGAGACTGACCCTTCGCATATCATGGCCTTCCGCCAGAGGCTTTGGCCGTGCCGGTGGCCATCCTCTACCAGCTCTTCAATTTGTCTTCCTTCACACCTTGGTACCCCAAACTGACCCCAAGACTCTAGAAAAGGGCTGACGGTGGACGACGAGGGGAAGACTTCCCTCCTCGCGCCTGCCGTGTCTGGGCCTTGGGCACAGCCTCAGATGGTCTCAGAACAACTTTCTGAGCAGGCCTCCCCAAGCAGGCCTTTGCCAAGTTGCCAGACTTGGCCCTTCCTGCTATGAGATGATCCAGGCCAGTCCCCCGGGGAGGTGCGCCTGCCAGGCCTCGGCTAAGCCCTCGAGTGCCACATTCGGCAGCTGCGGCACCCCGGCCCCCCCCCCCCAGAGATGTCCGCCGAGTTGGCGTTGAACCCTTAGCAGACCCGTCCTTTGAGTTGGTCCTAGCATTTCTCTCAGCCTTCTCCAACAGAATGGCAGGCGCTGTTCGAGCCAGAGCTCTGCCGAGACAGAGGTCAGCTCCGGGCCGCCCTTCCCTTCTCGCCGTTAGCTCAGTCGGCCGTCTGGTCGGGAAGGGCAGTGGCGAGCACCTGGCACGACCTGTGCTTGCTGAGCCGGGCAGGCTCCTCTTTGTCATCGTCGTTGCCACCTTTCTGTGGACTCGCCAGCCGTTTCTGGAATGAGCCAGCGGAGGGTTTCCCCAGGCTGACCCTTCTCTTCCCCTTTTATCCTGGGACATTTGCCCTTGCCCAGGCCTTCTCCTGTCTGCCAGGATCCTTTCTTAGACGACAGGTGTGGGCTTGGTCGTGCCGCCTGCCAGCTCTCTTAGTGCTCGATAATGCCCGTCGTCTGGGCCGGGGTGCCAAGCGCCGTGGTCAAGGCCCGGGCTGAGTGCTGGGGAGACGACGAGAGGCAGCCTCTGCCCTCACGAGCTTCCATCCTAATGGAGGAAGACGTTAGGGCCAGAGGAAAAGGAGCCTCTCAGGCTGCCCGTTCCCTCAGAGTCATTGCTGACTCTTCTGCTGGGCGCTACTGCTTTGGACTGCCACGTGGGGGCTCCCCTGAGCACTCGGGAGGAGCACTACGGGGACACCATCAGGGTGTCTAGGAAGCACTTCAGGATTGACTGGGAGGTGTGGCCTGCCATGGCAGACGAGGCTCCAGGTAGAGCAGAGTTCCAGAAGCCCCAAGGAAGTGGGTGCTGTGCCCGGCCCATGGGTTCTAGTGGGCCACTCATGCCCAGTCTGTGGCAGGGCCATCTGAGCGGAGCTAAACCGAGCACTGTAAGGGGTAAAATTGGGGTTTTGTTTGGATTAAATATTTAAATGAGTGGTCGCCAAGGAATTGATGCAATTCCTAAGTGATTTTCTAGTCATTTATTTATAAACTGTAGGAGAGAGCGGAAATGGAGAGATGAGAAGAGGGTGGAGTGAGAGATGTAGCTTAACGAGCTCGACTATGTGCTCAGTCCCCGGCCTTACTCCGGCAGGGCTCCAGAGGCCCAGCCAGAGAGCCTAAGAGTCAATTAGCAAGGGTTTAGCCATGAGGGCTCCTCCCAATCAAGGGCCCCTCCGGAGGCTGGTACCTCCAGGGAGGCTAAGGAAGGGAGTCAGCCTTCACTCACCACATGTAGTTCTGAGGGAGAGATTTAAGAACAGTCTCCCAAGGTCTCAGGGTCCCAGCCAGAGCTCCTCCAGGTCCAGGAAACGAACAAGAAGTGACTCACAGGAAGTCGTCATTATCTTTTATTTTTCTTTAAATCCTTAACTTCTGTGTACTGGCTCCTAAGTGGAAGAGTGATCAGGGTGGGCAGTGGGGGTCAAGTGACTTGCCCAGAGTCACACAGCTGGGAAGTGTCTGAGGCCGGATTTGAATCCAGGACCTCCCGTCTCTAGGCCTGACCCAATCCACTGAGCTCCCCAGCTGCCCCCGTCATTACCTTTCAAAGGCACTTCTTTTGGGTCACTTCCTGTGCCTTCCTCCTAGTTTACATGTCCAGTCACAACAGACGCCCTGCTTAGGACTGCCCAGGAGGCGGTCAGCCAATTCGGGTCACCGACTTCCACTTGAGAGTTAAGTGGGGTGTTTACACTTTTGGTGATTAGATCTAAAAATGTGCCGGGTGGGTTCAATCTCATTATCACACCGTCATGGTTTTTTCGGGTCTTCTTCCAAAAGGAAGGGCAAACGAGCACGCGAGGCGAGGCCTCCTGCTCAGAGCAGGGACAGCACCGCAGCGGCCAAGTCCCTTTGCCTTCGTCTGCCCGGAAAGGGGCTCAGTCGGTGCTCGGGGGACGCCTTTCGCAGCCGAGCTTGGCTGGCTGAGGAGTTCCCTGGGCGTCCATATACACCTCTTCCAAGAATTCCCTTTACCTGGCAGGCCCGTTGGCTTTGGGATTTTCGAGTCTCCTGCAGTTCTCTCTTCTTCCTGGGAAAGCCGGCTGGCTCCTCGGCTACAGCCAGGCCAGTCTGAGGCGGCTCGTCCCCTCAGGGGCTCCCTGTCCTTCGGGAGCAGGAAGTGGTCACTCAGGCCAGCCTGGGAGTTCTGAGCTGGGGGGACAAGGGGGGAGGCAGCAGAGACAGCACCAGACTCACACTGTGCCACAGAGCTGGCCGCTTGGCCCTCTGGCTGACTGATTTCGGGGATCCCTTGGTTTGCTCAGTCACCGTTGGGGGCTGTTGTCTCTCCCTCCCCGAATTTCCCAGCTCTTCCCCTCCGTTCCCCACATGGGGGTTATAGGCACAAAGACGCTGGGCCGGGCTGAGCGCCGGGGCAGGCGGGTCACAGGGATCCCAGCGGGACGGGGGATCACCCCGGCCGGGCCTCAGCTGCAGGTCACCCCAGCTTTGCCTCCCTCATCAGCTCCCCGCTTTCTTTGCCAAGGGCTCCCTCTCCTGTCTCCTCCTTGCCTCCCCCCGCCCCCGGGCTCCTTGGACAGAACGTCGGCTCTCTCCTTCCATCTCCCTGGCTCCCGGCTCCTTCCCGCCAGCCTCTACCCGTGTCCGCCGGGGCCCCGTCCCCCACCCTGGGACGTCCCACAGAGCGCTCACCCCCTCCTGGATCCTCCCCCAGGCCGCGAGCTCGCCAAGGGCCCCCGGTGTGACTTCTCCCGTTCGTTGCAGTGTCCCCTCGGCACTGCCCGGCGGGAGCGCTGAATGGCCGCTTCGGACCCGACTTCCCGGGGACTCACTTCCTGGGGGACCTCCTGCAGCTGTCCTTCGCCTCGGCCCAGCGGGACCTTTTCGAGGAAGGCTGGCTGGAGTTCATCGTGAGAGTGTACTGGCTGAAGGCCCGCTTTCTGGCCCTGCAGGTGCGTCCGGGGGCCGTCCGGGGCCGGGTTTGGGACCACGAGGGCCGGGCCATCAGGCGTGGGGCCTGGGCTGGCGCCAGGCGACTTCCTGCCTCATTGGCCAGTCTGGGCAAGGCCCGTGGCCACTGTCTGCTTGGCGCCCCCACCGGGACGTGCTGAGGCGCCGGGCCGAGCCCAGCGACTACAGACAGAGGCCTTGCGGTGGGGGCCTCCAGGAGCCCCGCTGTGAGGGAGACAACAGGCAGACACGCTCCGTAAGGGCTTCAGAGGAGATCCTGGGCGGGAGGGCTCCCTGGAGGAGGCGGGGTAAGGCCAGGGCAGTCAGCTGGTGGAACAGAGGAGGGGTGGCCTCCTGGGCCTGGGGGGGACTTTCCTCTGTCTTTGGTCCTGGAGGCTATAGGGAGGAGAGGAGGGGGCCTGGTCAGACCTGGGGAGGGAGGAATGCTGGGGAGATTCGTCACGAGCTCCGTCCTGGGCACGGAGGGTCTCGGATGTCAGCCAGGGACCCCGGCCTGATGGCACCATCGTGCCCCGTCAGGGAGACATGGAGCAGGCCCTGGAGAATTATGACATCTGCACGGAGCTGCTCCAGGCCGGAGGCCGTCATGACGCCAAGAGCCCGCTCATCCGGCTCCCCAACCTTCACCTGGACTCGGTGGTCTCCCTGGAGGAGGTGGGCACATCTCGGACAGGCCCCCCCACCCCCACCCCCGTGGTCCCTGCAGCCTTCCAGGGATTCGGGTCTCCCCATCCACCGCCTCTGCTCGTGCTGCCGGGGCTGGCCCTCCGCCTCCCCTCTGGCCCCGCAGGCGTCTTCTGGGGTCTCCCGTGAAGGGGTGGCCCTCCGCCTGCCCCCGGGGACCCCTTCTGTCCTGGCTCCTGCCAAGGGCCCATCCACATGAGGTCCTTTTAAGCCTTCGATTCCAGGAAGGGGAAGGGCCAGGCGTGAGGGAAGTGACCTGCCCAGGGTCATACAGCAGGGAGGGCCTCTCGACTCCAGGCTCAGGGCTCTGCCCATTGTACCAGAAGCTCTGCCGCTGCCTTCCCAGACTGCTGGGCCTTTGGAGGGACCTTCTCGGCCACTGGCTTTTGTCCTTCGTCCATCCCTTCCACGTGTGTCCGGGCCTCCTGAGGCCTCCGGCCAGGCAGGGGCCGGCCTCCCAACACCCCCCTTGGCTCGTGGCCTTTTCAGATCGAGAAGAACTTGAAGTCCCTGGAACGGTGCCAGTCCTTGGAGGAGCTGCAGCGGCTCTACGAGGGGGGCGACTACCAGGCCGTGGCCCACCTGCTGCGGCCCACCCTGTGCCTGAGCGGGTACGACCGGGCGAAGCACCTGGAGTTTGTCACCTCCATCCCTGAGCGTCCCGCCCAGCTACTCCTGCTACAGGTGAGGCCCCTCGGGCTTTGCCCACTCCTCGGCCTCGGCCTCCCTCGTCCCTGGGACGCCCAGACTAGGGGGCCTGGCGGCGGGGAGCCTCGCATTCACATCCTGCCCCAGACGCCCCCTGTCTGTAGAGGCCGACATGACTTGTGAGGGCTTCCCACCCCGGGCCAGCAGACCCTCGTCAGGCGGCCTGAGAGCCATCTGCTCCGAGGGGGACCCCCACCTGGACAGAATGCAAAGTCCTTTCCCTCAAGGAGCTCGCGCCCCACAGGAGGTGCTCCCGGTCACTTGAGCTGACCTCTGCCAGCCTCGTCCCCTGGGCCTCGCCGCCGGCCTGCCCTTTCTGGAAAGGAACCCCCGCACCCAAGGGTCTCAAGGCCCGCCGCCGGGGCCAGACGCCAGGTTCTTTGGCCTCGTCGGGGTGGCGTGGCAGGCCCGAGCCCGGCGGCCGCCTCAGAGGGAGGCCCTGGTCCCTGCCCCTCTGCGCCCCGGCCGAAGCTGGCTCCCCGCAGCCGTGTCCTTCCTCTCTCTTGCCCAGGATTCCCTTCTCAAACTCAAGGATTACAGCCGCTGCTTTGAGTGCTCTGAAGTCGCCCTCCACGAGGCCATCCAGCAGATGATGAACCTGACGGAGACGGCCGCCAAGGAGGAGTGGGTGGCCACGGTCACTCAGCTCCTCCTGGGCATCGAGCAGGCCCTGTCCGCAGACAGCAGCATCCTGGAGGAGACCCTGAGGACCCCCAGCCTCATCCGGCTCACCAGCAACCTCATCCAGGTACAGGGGCGTGTGGTCTGTCTGTCTGTCTGTCTGTCTGTCTGGCGCTGGAAAGGACCGGGAGGATCGGAGGTGTTCCAGGGGGGCGCCGACCACCAGGCCCCAGGGGAGAGCCCATGTGGGGAGGGAGGGATACGGAAAGCCCCGGGACATGAAGCAGAGGCACCCACGGGGACGTAGGGATGCCAGAAGGGCAAACAAAAGAGGGGAGCGCGAAGCGGGGCTCTCGAGGCCAGGCTGGCCGCACAGCCCCCCCCCCCCGGGGCAGAAAGGGCCTGGCGGAAGAGAGCCCCCAGAACATCCACCAAAGGGCTCTGTCTGGCGACCCCCCGGGAGCGCGTCCTGCAGGACGTCCAGTCGCGAGGAGAGCTCGAAGCGTTCTGAGGAAGGAAACCCGGGCCGAAGACAGGCCTCCCCCCTCCGAGGCCTCGAACGACCAACAAAAGCAGTAAAGAGGCTTCTTCCTCGAGTTGGCAGGGCGTCCTGGGAGCCGGAAGAAACCTGGGGGCGGCCTCAGTGCCGAGGCACACAGGAAGCGGCGATTGGCTTGTCCTGGGGGGGCCACCAAAGAGGGGCATCCGGGGGGGGGGGGCAGGAGTGCCCCAACAGCAGAGCTTCGAGCGCATGCCTTGGAGTCTCGGATTGGGTGACTACAGAGGAATGAGGGAGAACAGCCGATTCTGTGGCCTGAATCGGAGAAGGGCGCTCCAGAGCAGAGGCGGCCTCTGAAATGTTCTACCCGGCCCGGGACATTCTTCCTAATCTGACGGGTACAATGAGTAGGATAAAATACAATGAAACTTGGAAAGGGCTGCCTTAGAAACAGACTGACAGAGGAGCGTTTCCTTTCCTTTGGCCCCTCTTTAGTTTGCCCGTCTCTGCTCCAGAGTAACCCGAAAGGGAGGACGGAGAATGAAGAGAGGACGAGAAATCCTCTTTGGCAAGGGGTGCAAAAACGAAAGAATGGGATCGGCTAAAGGGGAGGACAGGAGTGGGGGATGGATTCGACGGAGGGAAAAAGGCTCAGGGAGGGATACGTAATCCGAGAAAAGTGGGAGAGAAGCATCATTAAGGCAAACCTTAAAGGGAAAGAGGGGCCCCAGAAGAGAGGGCCGGGCGTGAGAGAGCCAGTGGGGCACGGGCACCTCGCCGAAAAGGAACTGAAGGAACAGAACCCTCGCCTAGTGCAGAAGAGTGCCGGAAATCTTCACTTGAAAAAGCCCAATTTTAGACACGGGTGGAAGGAAGCGTAACCTTACCTCAGCTTGAATGATCCAGCAGAAAACAAAACTGGGGCTCACAAGAAACACATTTAAAAAACAAAGCTATGGGCCAGTTCAGTGGAGAGGGAGCCAGGCCTGGAGTTGGAAGGTCCTGGGTTCAAGTGTGGCTTCAGACATTTCCTAGCCATGTGACCTTGGGCCAGTCACTGAAGACCCATTTCCTGGCCCCTGCTGCTCTTCTGCCTCGGAACCAATACTTGTTATCGTAGGAAAAGAAGTCAAGGGTTAAAAAAACCCAGCAAAGAGAGCAGGCGGAGTCCCAAACGGCACGATGGGCCCAAGCAAAGAGAAGCCCTCCAGAAACCGAAACGGACGCGCCCCAGATTCAGAAAGGATCAACACGACGGCGACGGGAAACTGCAATATCCGCCTCTCCGTCTCGGCTGAGCCTAAAAGAGAGGGAAACGGTGGACGGGAGCCAGTTTCCGGAGCTTCTCGTCTTCTGAGCGGGGCAGCGAGAGAACGTGCGTATTCCCTGCACCCCGGAACGTTGACCGAAACAGACAAACGGAGAGCCGGAACTCGCCTGAATCCTCCCGAGACCATAAAGCCGCCACCCCAAGTTGGTCCCGGGACCACAGACAGAGCTGCAGGTCCGAATGGAGCTCGCCAATAAAAACGGGCGACTGGGCCAGAGACGATGATGCCGAAACGGCCCGAGAGAAGACGAACAAACTGAAGGCGCATTTCGAAAACTAGCCCTGAAGTCAGCAGACAGCAGACGCCCCACAAGCCCCTCCAGAGAAACGGTCGGCAAGTCCAATCGAGCTCAGAAATCCTCGGCGAGGGAACGAATACGAGGCGAGGGAAGAAATCGGGCCGAATCCAGCCTGTGCCGACCCCGAAGAGGCACAGGGACGCCTTAAAGACAGGAAATAGAGGAGGAAACCAGCCGCCACGAAGAGCTACGAACGCGGGGCAGCCCCGAACCAAGAGGACTGACTTCACGGGCTCCTCCCCCACCTTCGGAAAGTGCTCCCGGAGTTCCTCTAAGGGACACGCGGGGGGGGGGGGGGGCCTGAGGATTCACCGTCGGGTCGTCCGGGAGCACGGACGGACCGCAGCGACTTACCAGGCCGTCCTCCACGATGGCCACGCGAGGTGGCAAGACCGTCGGCGCCTCAGGGGCGGCCCGGCCAAGCTCTCCAGACCCGCGTGGGTGTCGCCTAATGCCTCCCTCCGGACCACGCCAGGCGCCATGCGGCCCACCGGCCTGTGGGGGACGGAGCACCCGCCGGAGAGCAACGGCCGAGCCGCCCCGGTGATCTCCAGAGACCTGCAGGGAGGGGAGGGCTCGTCCGCACGTGGCCGGGCTGGGGCGGCTCCGGCCGGATGACTTAATGCCCCTCGAGCCCTCGGACCGCCCGGCGGCTGCGGGTGCTGCTCCGTTGGTGGAGCTGCGCGGTGAGGAGCTCTGGCGGCGGCAGCCAAGACAGGAGGTCTTAGTAGACCGCCGGCCCCGTTAGAAGAGCTTCGGGGGAGAAGGAGGCCGGGTCCGGGGTCCAGGACCGCGGGGGCTGCCCAGCCCGGAGACGCCGTGTCCCCCTTCGGCGTTCTGCGTCTGGGGGCCGGCCGGGCTCCGCCGCCTCACGGCCTCCGCTTTCCCCCCGACCAGGTCATCGACTCCAGCATGTCGGTCCAGGAGGAGCCCAAAGAGCCGTACGTGGCGTCGGTGCTGCCCTGGGTCATCCTGCACCGCATCATCCGGCACGAGGAGGGCGGCTTCCGCGCCCGCTGCCCCCCGCAGCCCCCGCGCAGCCCCGACGACGGCGAAGGTCAGGCCCCCCTCCCCTCCCCCCCGCCTCCGGGCCTGTCGGGGAGACGAACACGCTCCCCTGCTGTTTCCCCTTTGGTTTTAGTGCCCACAAAAACCTCCTCCTCCTGGAAGCCCGCCCTGATTCCCCTTAATGCTGGGGCCTTCCCTGTGTCCCCACTCCGGGTGGGGGTGCCCCTCGCTCGTGCGCGGGTCCTGCGCCTCCAGGGCCGCCTTCCTGTCGCCTCTCCTCCTTCCAGGGAGACCAGACACCCCCCTGCTCCCGTCTTCACTCATGTTACTGAACACGGCCCACGAGTACTTGGGCAGGAGGTCCTGGTGCTGCAACTCCAACGGGGCCCTCCTGCGCTTCTACGTGAGTGTGCGAGCGCGTGTGAGCGTGAGTGTGAGCGAGGCGAGCCTGCTGCGTCCGCGGGGCCTCCTGCCGGTCTGTGGGAGCGTGTGTGAGTGTGTGAGCGTGCGAGCGAGCACGCGTGTGAGTGGATCCTGCCTTCCTGCACTTCGGAGTGTGTGAGCACGTGTGAGGCGATCCTGCTGTGTCCGCGGGGCTCCCTGCATCTGTGTGAGCGTGTGCGAGTGTGCAAGTGTGAGTGTGAGGCGATCCTGGCCCTCCTGCTCTTCTACCTGGGCCGGAGCATGAGTGTGAGCGAGTGTGAGCGGGTCCCGCCCTCCAGCGCTTCTTCCCGAGCCGGCTGGGGGGAGGGGGCGGCGCCAGCCCCTCCCAGCTCTCCTTCCCGGGCCCCAGGTGCGAGTCCTGCAGAAGGAGCTGGCGGCGTCGGCGTCGGAGGACACGCACCCCTACAAGGAGGAGCTGGAGACGGCCCTGGAGCAGTGCTTCTACTGCCTGTACAGCTTCCCCAGCAAGAAGAGCAAAGCGCGCTACCTGGAGGAGCACTCCGTGCAGCAGGTGGGGGCGGGGCGGCGCGGCCGGGGGGCGGGGCCGCGGCAGGCCCCGCCCCGCGCTCACCCCGCCCCGCCCCGCCCCCCAGGTGGAGCTGGTGTGGGAGGACGCGCTCTTCATGCTGGACTACTTCAAGCCCAAGAGCCTGCCCGAGTTCGACAGCTACAAGACCAGCACCGTCTCGGCCGACCTGGCCAACCTGCTCAAGAAGGTGGCCACCATCGTGCCGCGCAGCGAGCGGCCCGCGCTCAGCCTGGACAGCGTGGCTGCCTACATCGAGGGCACGCTCAGCCAGGTGCGCGCCGCGGCCCCGCCCCCTCGCTCAGGGCCCGCCCCGCCGCGGCCCCGCCCCCTCGCTCAGCCCGCCCCCTGCCTGCCCGCCNGCCAGCTCAAGCAGTGGAGGGCCGAGCTGCCTGCCGAGGTGGTGCAGCAGGTGCGCGGCCGCCCCGCCCTCCGTCTGCCCCAGGCCCCGCCCTCCGAGCCCCGCCCTCTGCCTGCCCCGAGCCCCGCCCTCCGCCTGCCCCTGGCTCCGCCCTCTGAGCCCCGCCCTCCGCCTGCCCCAGGCTCCGCCCTCCGAGCTGCTGCCTTTAGGGGGCTTCTTGGTCTCTGGAAGGCCGCCAGGGTCCTGGCCTGGCCGGGGTTCCAGCACCCGAGAGCCCTTTCAGGGCCGCCTCCGTGTCCGTCCGCGCCCCTCTCCCGCGGGTCTCCTGCAGCCGGGCCGCCTTACTGCCGCTGTTTGCCGCTTCTTGGGCCTCAATAGCAGCTCTGAGGTGGGGCCTGCCTGCTTTAAGGCTCTCCGGGGGCCTTTCGGGCTCCAGGCAGCGTCTGAGTCGTTCTCCGAAGGCCCTCCGCGGAGGAGGAGCCGGTGTGGCCGCGTGGCTCCCCCACCCCCACCCCCACCCCCAGGCGGGAGTCCCGAAGGCTCCGGCAGAGCCCCTCCCTTCTCTGCACCCCTTTGGTGAACGAAGGCTGGGGGCGCTCGGGAGGCCGAGGCTTCTGGGCCAGGCCAGGGGGCCCCAAACTTGGCGGTGGGCAGGGGGGTGCCAGGCTCTGCGGGCAGCTCAGCGTGTGCCCGTCTCAGATGGAGGAGCGCCGCGACAGCATGCTGGAGACGGCCAAGCTGTGCTTCACGTCGGCGGCGCGCTGCGAGGGCGACGGCGACGAGGAGGAGTGGCTCCTGCACTACATGCTGGGCAAGGTGGCCGAGAAGCAGAAGCAGCCCCCGGCCGTGTACCTGCAGCACTACCAGCGCGCCGCTCACTACCTGCACGAGGAGGCCGCCCGCTACCCCAAGAAGATCCATTACCACAACCCCCCCGAGCTGGCCATGGAGGCGCTGGAGGTGGGGGCCGGCTGCGGGGAAGGGGAGGGGGAGGCCCCGGCACGGCGGTGCCCGCAGGCCTGATGCCCGCCTCGGCTCGCCAGGTCTACTTCCGCCTGCACGCGTCCATCCTGAAGCTCGTGGGCAAGGCGGGCAGCGGCATCGACGCCGAGAGCCTGGTGGCCTTCATGAGGGAGGCGGCCGAGGGGCCCTTCGCCAGGGGCGAGGAGAAGAGCACTCCCAAAGCTTCAGAGAAGTGAGTCGCTGAGTTGGGGGGCTCGAGGGGCATCGTCCCCGACGGTGCCACGGCAGTGGTGCCTGCTGCGTGCCAGGCCCTGGGCTGAGGGCCCGTGCCCGCGGGGTCGCACGCTCCTGCCAGGGATATGTGTGGTTGGGGATCCCATCGGACTCCCCTGGGCACGAGCCCGAGGCCGGAGGTGAGGATTGGGCAGCGGGGGAGGGGGCGCTGCAGCTGCCCTGAAGGGAGGAGGTGGGGACGGGAAGAATCTGTTCTTGGGCCGACACGTGTGTTCTCCGGCTGCCCTGGGGAGGGGATGCTGTTGTAGTTCTTCTACAGCGAGGGAAACTGAGGCCAAAGTGACAGTGCCAGCCAGAGCTCTGCCGCCAGTGAAGCTCCAAGGCAGTTCTGATCTCCTGGCCTTGGGGCCCTCTCCCAGGGCCCCCCGAGGTCCGGCAGGGGCTGCCCCACTCTCCCCCAGCAGGCTGCTGGGTTGCCACGTCACAGCCGCCGCCAGTCCTCCTTGCCTGGAGAAGCACCACCGCTCAGGGCACCCCTCTGGCCGCCACATCTGCCTTCCCTTCACTCCCCACAGGGCCCCGGCTCGGGGTCCCCCGCTGAGCCCCGGCCGTAGCCCCCCATCGGGCCACCTCCCTGCTTTTACAGGGAGAAGAGCTGCGTGATGGACGAGGATTCGCACTCCTCCGCGGGCACGCTGCCCGGCCCAGGGCCCTCCCTCCCCGCCTCGTCCGGCCCCGGCCTGACCTCCCCGCCCTACACGGCCACCCCCATCGACCACGACTACATCAAGTGCAAGACGCCCCGGCAGCAGACCACGCCGGACGGTAGGCTTGGCCCGGCGCTCCCCCCTCTAGAAGCCCCGCTCCGGGTCCCTGTTCCAGGGGGCTCTCCCTGGGGCCTTCGGGGGGCCTCTGCCCAGGCCTGCACCCCTTGGGGGAGTCGGAGGAGGAAAAGGAATGAGGCGGGACGTTTCCCCCTTCACGTTTGTGGGGTGCAGGCGGGGGGCCGCAGCAGGTTTGGGTGTGCGTGCTGAGCTCCTGCCCGTCCGGGCCTCCTCAAGTGGCCCTGCCCAGGCCCCCCTCAGCTCCCAGCCTGGCGCCGGGCCGAGGCCTCCGTAAACAGCCGAGAGCCGGCTTGGGAGGAGGCCGGTCCTGGGAGCCGGCGTGAGGAGTGGCGCGGCCGGGCCGGCCCTCACGGCTCCCTCCTCTTCCCCAGAGAGGAGCCAGGACAGCTCGGCGGTGGCTCTGTCCGACTCCAGCTCGACGCAGGACGTCTTCGGGGAGCCGAGCAGCTCGCAGGAGACCTCCCGGAGGCCGTCCCTGGACAGGCGGCCCTCGGGGTCCTGCGCCCCGGCCGTGGCGGCCCCCAAGGAGCTGCTCCCGGAGAGGGGTACGTCGTCGAGTCGGGGCCCTCCTGGTCAGTCCCCCAGCCGGCACCTTCCTCTGCCCTGCCGCGGGCTGTCGCGCATCTCCAACAGTCCGGCCGGCCCCAGCAGGCTCCCCACAGCCCCCCTCGCTCCGGGCTCCTTGGGGAGGGGATCCCCCAGGTTGGAGGCCCGGCGGGGAGAGGCTCCCATGGGGGGAAGCCGCCGCCCAGCCGGGCACCAGGGCAGGAGCGGAGCTGACTGTCGCCGCCCTCTCCTAGGGAAGAGCGAGGAGTCTCCGGAGGCCGGAGAGTCTGTGCGGACGCCCGGGGACGGCCGGAGGAGGGCCGAGCCCCCGGGGGAGCGGGCAGAGCTGTGCCAGCGGCTTCCGGCGGACCCCGAAGGGCAGCGCAAGTTCCTGACGGAGCAGTGCGTGGCCTCCTTCCGCCTGTGCCTGAGCCGCTTCCCTCAGCACTACAAGAGCCTCTACCGCCTGGCCTTCCTCTACGCCCACAGCAAGACCCACAAGGTGAGGCGCCGCCTCCCGGGGGGCCGGCTGTGAAACAGGGAGGCGCCGCCCCGGCCGCCCCCCCCACTCACCCGCTTCCCTCCAGAACCTCCAGTGGGCCCGAGACGTGTTGCTAGGCAGCGGCATCCCGTGGCAGCAGCTGCCGCACATGCCCGCCCAGGGCCTCTTCTGCGAGCGCAACAAGACCAACTTCTTCAACGTGAGTAGTGCTGCACGGGTGGGGGCTGGGCCTCGGGCGGCCCCCGCAGCCCCCCTTCTCCCAGCAGGCCTCCCTTTTCTCACCCCTAAAGTCCCAGCCGGGGCTTCTGCATCGGAACCTGGAGTCCGGGGCCGGCCGGGCCATCCCGCCTGGAGCCCCCACCCTGCAGGGGAGCCCCTCCTGCGCCCCAGTAACGTGGCCACGGGGGCTCCTCCCAGGCAGGCCGCCACACGGGAGTCACTGCTCGCACCCATCTCCCTCGGGGGCCCCCTTTGGGCTTCTCTCTTGGTCATCACCCCTTCCAGGTCCGGAGGCAAACGGGGGCAGGGACTGTCTGAGGCTCCATTTGGACCCGTGACGTCCACTCCAGGGTAGGCTCTTGAGTTCCCCGCAGCCTCCTCCTCCTCTGCCTGCCTCAGTCTCCGCATCTGTGAAGTGGGGTCCCCACCACACCTGGCCAGATCTGGCCCGCGAGGGGGCCGTGGCCAGGAAAGGGGCCGGGTGGGCCGCCTCTTCTCAGAAGCCCTCGGGGGCTGCCCTCGTGCTCTCCTCCCTTCCCGCTCTTTGGTCTCGTGTCAGGCAGTCGTGTGAGCCATCGCTGGGCTTTCCCTTGTCCCCCATCTGTGCCCAGCAGAGTTTGGCTCTAGGCCTCTGCCTGTCCTCCCTCCCCCACCCCCATCCCCACCCCACAAGCCTCCCCTCCACGTGTGCTTTGCTGGCAAAGCCCCGAACACGGATCCTGGCGTGGGCCGCGGTGGCACCATTTTCATTCCCTTCGTGCCACGCCTCCCGGGAGGGGGCCTGCAGGACACCCCTCCCCCCCGTGACCATGCCCTGGGCTGGGTTCGGAATGGTCTGGGAGCACCTGGCACATGGCGGGAGCCATACTGAGGGGGCTGAGGGGGTGGGGGAGGGCCCAGCCAGTGTCCAAGGCAGGATTCAAACTCGGGCCTTCTGGCCTCCTCCAAGGCCCCCAGCACACTTTTTTTGGCAGGGGATTGGGGCACCGGGTGAAAGGCTCGGCCCGCTGTGTGCCCGGCTCCATGCTCAGCATCAGGCGTTCGGGCACCCCCGGCGTGAGGCAGAGCCTGAGGGAGGCTGGGAGCGGCGCCTGCCTCCATTGGGCGGCCTCCCTGCCTCCTCCTTGAGGTGACAGCAGCCCCGTCCGAGCCGGTGCGTTGTGGGGTGCGGGGGGCCCCTCGGATCAGCCTCGTCCCGGCCGGTTTGGGGGGGGCCCTGCCATTCCTCCCCGGCTCCTGTTCCTCTCCTGGGGGAGTCGAGGCCAGCCGGGTTCCCACGCTGCTCCCTGCCCTGCTCCGGGCACCCAGCCAGGGCTTGCTTCGGGCCGTTCTCAGGCCTCTCTCCTGGCACTGGATCTCGGTCTCTGGGCCCAGGAGAGCTGGGGGGGCCTCCTGGGGGACCTCCTGCCTGTTGGCTGCCGGGGGGGGCAGCCCAGCTTGTGCTTGAAGACCTCCGAGGTCGGGGAACTCACTACCTCTCGAGGCAGCCGGTCCCACTCGGCCCTTCACGGCCCCTGGTCTCTCCTGCACCCAGTGGGGGGCCCCAAACCTGGGGCAAAGGGGCCTCCCCTCTCTGCTCAGCCTCCTCTGCAAGGCTCCTCATGCCCGAGTGTGGATGGGGCCCATCCCTGCCTCGTTTCCACCCTCTTGTTTGAGGCTGAAGCTCCTTTTGCCATCTCCTGCCTTCCTGCCTTTGCCTAGGCCGTGCCCTCCCTAATCTCCATTGGGGCCCACGTGGGCCTCCCCATGGTCAGCGGCTCCTCTGGGACTCTGGCCGTCAGGTAGGGCTCCTCAGATCACATGTGGTGTGCCTTGAGGTCCCTGGAGCAGGAGGGCTTCCTGGGGGAGGAGGCTGTGTGCCCTCCCCATGGCTGGTATGGCTGAGGGTTTGCCGGGGGAAGCCAAGACTGGGGTGAGGAAGTCCCTGATCTGTTTGTCTGATCCCAATTCCGGCCCTGGGAGGGGGAGCTGTCAGAGGCCCACTTCACACATGGGGATACTGAGGCACACGGCCAAGTGACCACCAGTGCCCTGGGCTGGATTTGAACTTGGGCCTCCCTGCCTCCATGGTGGCATCTCTTGGGAGCTCTGCAGGCAGACACTGTAGCTTGAGGGGCTGCACATCAGGGCCCCATTTTACAGGGGAGGAAACTGAGGCGAGCTAGAGCACAGCCAGATTGGATGCGGCAGGTGGGGCAGGTGGGACAGGGGAGGTTCTCGGCCTCTACTTGGCCCAGTCGAGGAGAGCGTGAGGGTGTCCCCCCCACCCCCACCCACAGGGCCCTTTACGGGCGTTTCTCAGGACAGGGGGGGGGGGGGGACACAGGCCTGGAGATGGGACATGGAGGAACAGCCAGGAGGGGTCAGAAAGGGGGCTCCGGGAGTGGCACCTCTCACAGACAGCGTCGACAGCGTCTACAGCGCCCATCTGGCCGGCTCCCTTTTCCACCACCATGATAAGGCTGGGGGGGGGGGGGGTTGGTTTGATGGAGCCCACTGTGACCTCTAGATCCTTTTCTTTGGAATGGCGGCTTCTGCTGGGGATGGGCTGAGCATTGATGGAGGCAGCAAGCAAGAGGGGGTCAGGTGTGATGACGGGACTGGAGGGGGCCCAAGGGCTGGTCCAGAGCCTCCTGGCCTCGGCTTCTCGCCCAGGCCCGAGCTGGGCTCCTCTCATGTCGCCCCTGGCCCGTCTTTAGGCCTCCGCCACACTCTTGTCCTGAGTGCAGCTGGCCAGCCTGTCTGTCTCTGCTCTCCTCTTCCCTCTGCCCATCCTCCTCCATCCCAGATCTGGGCTTCCTCTCCTGGCCCCGGAGCCCCCCCACAGGGGAGGAGGGCACCTGAGGGGTGGGAGGGCCCAGACTTGTCTAAAGCCACCTGGGAAGGGTCTCGATTGGAACCCAGGCCTGCGCCACAGTGCCCAGGAAGGGGGGACCAAGTCAGGGACGTCTGCGAGGCATCCGAGGCTACCCCCCCCCTTTAGAGCCCCCACTCCCAGGGGAGGCCTTCGAGCCTCCATTTTCTCTGCCACATAGGCCGGGAGAGGCTGCAAAGGTCTGGCGGCTGGAGATGGATGGGCGGCCGGCCAAGGGGGAGGGGAGGGGCCCTTGGCACCCGCGGGCCTGGCTGGGGTGGGGAGGCAGGAAGCTGAGTTCAGAGGCGCTGCTGGCTGCGTCGCTGCCTCTCCCTCCTCCCTGGCTCCCCATCCTGCTGCTGCCGCTGCCACTGCGGGGGCGGCCCGTGGGCGGGTGGATGTCTCCCCTCTCCTGATTGGCCGCCACCGGCCCCTGGGCGGCCTGAAAGAATAGAGGCAGCGGAGAGGAGAGGAGCAGAAAGCCGAGAGGAGGAAGCAGCCTTCCAGGCGGCTGGCTGGGAGGGGAGGGGGAGCCCCTGCCCCCCCCAGCGGGGCCCCCCAGGCCCGGGGGACTCGGGGGAAGCTGGGCCGGGAAGGAGCCGCCTCCTGTGATGGTGAGTTCTGCCCCCGCCCCAGGACAGCCCCAACGAACTTGGGAGAGGCCCAGGCACTGCCCTCCTGGCTGGGCGGGGGAAGGGGACAGAGCTGGGCCCGAGGGGCCTCCCTAAGCGGAGCGCCAGAGCCGGGCCTTGTGGGCTCTGGGAGGGACAGAGGCAAGACCCCAAGGGAGCAGCTGGCGGGCTGGGGCTCCCCAATCCTCTTTGTCCGAGGTCTGGGGGCTCTTCCGGGGCACAGGGCACATGGTAGGGCTTCATAAATACCGCCAGCTTCTCAGGGTTTCCTGTTGGGCAGTGATATGGGGTTGGAGGCAGGAAGAACCGAGGTCCAATTTGTCCTCATACCCATCTAGCTGGGTGACCCTGGCCAAGTCACTTCACCTCTGCTTCAGTGTCCTTAAGTGTAAAATAAGGATCCCAGCTGGGAGGGTCAAACGGGATGATTCTGGAACACACCAGCACAGTGCCTGGCACCCAGTAGGGGCTTAATGACTAATTGGATGACCACCAGGTGGGAGTAGAGAAAGGGACGTTTCTGTTGGAGTGAAGGAAGAACCTTCTCGCCAATACCCAGCTCTCCCTGTGGGGAGGCCGCAAGAGACACCGGGGCCACTTGTTCATGCTGAAATGAATTTCCTCCATGTCCAGCTGCACAGTGAGAGCAAAGGGAGACAGTAACCTCCCAAGCTGGCATCAGGCGGAGAGGGGAAAGCCCGTCCCGTAATGCCCCAGCTTTTCTGGCTGCCACGTACTCCACCCTGCAGGATCCTCTTGGGCTTGAGGTTCACTGAAACCTTAGAATCTTTTTCAGTCTGAGGATGCCTGCCTCCCCCTGCCATCCCTCTCATGCTTGTGAAGAAGCTCTTCCCTTCATCCTCCTCGATGCTTTGGATAATCAGTCAAGACTCACGAAGCCTCTCCTGGGCACTGTGCTGGCCGGTGGGGAACCAAAGACAGACATCGGGTGGCATGTGCCCATGGGCTGGGAGGCCACCTGGAGGTGCATGTGTGTGTGTGCGCCAAATGGTTTTAAAATGACTGCCAGGTGGTTTGGGGAGAGAGGCCCTAGCAGCGAGGGGAGGAGAGGAAAAGGTCCCTGTGAAGTTCCGAGTCTTGAAGGAAGCCAGGAGGTGAAAGGGAGGAGGGAGTGCCTTCTACACAGGAAGACACAGCCAGTGCAAAAGCATGCAGTCTGGAGATAGAGGATACTGTGGGAGATGTAAGGTCTGTGAAGACTGGAGAGGGGAGAGTGGGGCTGGGTTATGAAGGACCTTGAATGCCAGACGGAGGATTTTGTATTTGATCTGGGAGACAATGGGAAGCCACTGGAGTTTATTAAGTAGGGACTGGGTGAGAGGGCTAATCCCTCCTTCTAGGAAAATCACTTTGGTCACTGAATGGAAGATGGACCACAGGGGAGAGAAGTAGGCAGATTCTCCCAGCAGCTTTTGTAATAGTTGAGATGATGAGGGTTTGCATCAGGGGAGTGACAAGGTGTAAGAGAGAAGGGGGCAGATTTGAAAGATGCTGGAGAGATGAAGTGGGCCAGAGATGGTGGAGAGGTGAAACTGACCAGAGATGATGGTGGGGAGGTGAAATGGCCAGAGATGGTGGAGAGGTGAAACTGACCAG
>NC_058134.1:289407316-289424113 GCF_016433145.1 Gracilinanus agilis
TATATATATATATTTGTACACACATATACATATATATAATCTATCTATCCCTACACATATACTTTCATACATATATAAGAATTCAACAAGACAGATGGGATTGTGTACAATATTTGACCGTAGCTAATGGTATGACTTTATAAAAATCATTTAACATCACTAATCTCAGTTCTCTCTTCTATAAAATGATAATAATAATATGTCATAAGCTCCTAGATATATAGCTATGAAAAACCCCATATGTCTTCTGATCATTATAGATTTAAAGTTGGAAAAGAACTTGAGTCCATTAATTCTAATTCTTACTCTATTTTATAGATGAGAAAATTGAAGAAAAGAAAATTTATTTGTTCAGTTACAAAACTGGTAGGGATCTGAGGTGGAATATAAACCTAGTTTTTCTTTATCCAAAGTATAGCACTAAGTTTATTAAATTCCATTGCTTGAAACTTTACAAGTAGAAAGTGAAAGTCCACCGAGATTAAATTATTTGTTCAAAGACACACAAATAGTAAATTGGATTATTGGGAATTAAAGTAAGGAGAAAGCATTCCAGGTATGGGGTATAGATCATGAAAATATCCAGATTTTGGAGATGAGTTATTTTGTTCAAGGAAGAATAAGTAGAACAGTGTTACAGAATCTAAGTGTAGGCATTTATGGGGGGGGGGTGTTGTAAGATATAAAATGACTGGAAAAGAGATGGGGCTTGTTATGAAGACCATTGACTGCCCCAAATAAGATTTTATATTTAATCTTTTAAGTTATATTGACACAGAGGAGTTTCTAGAGTAAGAGAAGTGACATGGTTAGATCTGTGTTTAGGTTATATCACTGACATCAAAGTGGAAGACAAGTTACAGTTAGGAGAAAATTCTGGCAGCAAAATAAAAGCCTGTTGAAATCATCCACATGGGTTAATGGGGTACGTGGCAGGATCAGAGGAGAGACGGACACATATTTGAGAGTTGTTTCCAAAATGAAATTGACTAACCTTGGCAATAAATTGATATAGAGGAGTGAGAATAAGAGTCAAGAGTCAAAGACAGAATCTAGGTTTCTAGCACTGGGGTCTTAGATAATGTCTTTGACAGTAATAATGAAGTTTGCAAGTAGGGAGCCACTGGGAGATATAAATATCTCACATTAATAGACAATATTGATGGCCACCTAGTTTTGAAAGTGGATAAATTAGCTACATTTAAAATATATAAAAATATTTTGTCAATAATTAAGTTTTCTAAAACTATCTCTACAGCTTACCTCTCTGCCTCTCTGGGTTATCATGTTGCTAATCAAAGAATGCTATCTAAATGTTATTTGATGTAGTTATTATCATATATGCATATAATATTGCATTTTATGAATTTAGAATGGGTATATAAGCTCTAGAAACATTTTGGATGTTATATAAATTTCCTGTCTACCTAGTTGTCTTCCTATATAAAAACATGTTCATTTAAACAAACCAAATTCCAAACTCCTTCTTATATCATTCCTATAACTGTTTTGCAATTATTCATCTTTACTGCCATCACATAACTTATGATCTCACTTCTTTTTGTCTTTGAAGGTCATCCAACAAAGATTGATGTTCCTCTTCCCCAAAGCGTTTCTTTGGGTCAACTCAACATCCTTATTTCATTTTTCTTTCCCTAAAAAAGTATTAAATAAGCACATTAAAATATCCCATCCTTTTTGTGGGTTTATTTTTTTCCACATGAATGTAAATTTCCTTTCCCCAACACATTTCTCATGCTCAGGTACCTGCTACAGTAGTTAGTAGATTTCTGTGAGAAAAAAAATGTTTTTAGTTTAATTGTTAGTCATAGGAACACTAGGTTTATAGCTTAAAGTGAAGAGAAACAGAGAGGTAATCTAATCCAGTACCTTCATTTTGTTAAAGAGGAAATTATGATTCAAAGAATTTGTCAATTATTTGTCTGAAGTCACATGAGAAACATGTAACAGAAATTAATTCAAACTCAGTTTCTGTTATAAGAACTGTAATTCTCTTTACATTGCATTTATTTTTGCTTTTCTCTCTTCTTTTTTAAAATGTTGATACAATTTCTATATTTTACCTCCTCTTTCAATTCATATTCCCCCTTCCCTCACCTATTCCAAAGAAGCCAATGAATATTACATGTGCTGTACCTGTGTTATCATACAATATACATTTCCATATTCATCATGTTGTAAGAAGACATGTATCACTTACCATACCAAAAAAAATTAATGGAGTCAATAAAATGAAGAATGGTATGCTTTGATCTGTAAACATTCTTTCTCAGTTACTTTTATGGCAGTGGATAGCCTTTTTTTTGTCATAAGTGAATCTTATCATTGATGATAATAGTTAATTCATTCAGAGTCAATCCTCATATATTATTGCTGTAACTGTGTTTCCATTGGGTCTTAGTGAACCTGAGTTTAAGTCCCCTTACTCTGTAATTTTATTCCAGTATAACAGTGAACAACTATCCTAGTTCTTAAATCTTTATCTGCAGAATTAAAGACTAGTAGTTATTAAAAAAGGATAAATTCAAGATACTTTCCAGGTTTTTTTTCTTGTGTGTGTATACCATTTAAATAGGTACTATAGGTAATTATCTTGAAAAACTGAATGTAAATGAAATTCAACTTGATTAGCTGTTATTATGCCCCTATTATAGTCAAGATCATTTACCAATCACAGGAAGTAAAAAGAGAAAACAAAATGAAAAATAAATAACAAAAGTCCAATTCCTGTCCTCATGGAGTTAATACTTGAGTTTGGGGAATAAGGTTTATATTAAATTAGGAGATCACAATAGAAGAGATAATTTCAAGTGAACAACTGAAGAATCATTGTATAGACTTATCCAATAAGAATTTCAGGTGAGATGAAACCCCTTTAGTCTTAAGTTTTATTATGATCTACAAAAATATTATCCATTTACAATAAAATTTGTTGTAAAGAAAAGCCATAATTCCATAGTGTAGGGAAATCCAATAGCAATTTACTTTTTCAAAAGCATACTTATAAAGGATCATGACATATACATATTGAGGAAAACTAATGCTAACTTATAATTTCTATGTGAAATCTTTCGTAAACATTTGTTTCTAAGGTTAGACATCTTCTAAGCAAAATTAATTTACTTTTACGTTTCAAGATATCTCATTGGACTAGCCTTTGTTAGAGGCATGGTGGAGAACTGCTCCTTAATCACCTATACACAAGAACTCTTTAAGCTAAGTGAAGCACTAGCTATTGAATTTTAGAGCCAAGTGGCTGAGGAAAACTTGTGCTAGTGTCTTCCTTGTGAAAGTTGTCTCTCATATGATGAAGCAATGAGGGAAGATTTGAGGTCTCTAAATCTACTGCCTCCCTCAAAATATCATCCCATGGAATTAGCATGAGATGTCCTGAAGTTGAGTTGTCTGGCCAATAAGCGAATATACAACTCTCTTTTTAAGCAAGAGGCAGGACTCCTTTACTTTCTTTTTTAATTAGAAGGCCAATGAGAGAGCAAATCTTTGTCAGTAGAGTTATGTCTTTGTTTATAAACAATGCTATTCCTAGAGAATTGATCTTATATTCTTTATTGGTTAAAAATCCAAATAGTACATTTTGAAGATTTTGGATTTTCCTTTCATGATCCCATTCACTTCAGTCATCACCACAATGAAGAAATTTTCCAAATTGTTTTCCCAAATGCTAGTACCATATTTTCAGCTTTTGTCTTAATAATTCCATTTGATTATTCCCCCAACACTTGAAGTTCAATATATTCCATGTTGGACTCATTATTTTCTCTTACAAAATATTATCTGTCTGGTTTCCTTACTTCTATGATTAATACCATTCTCACAGGGATATATGAGGTCTAGGGAGTACTAATACTGGTGTTGGGAATGGTTGCTAAACACTTTTCAGGGCTGATGATTCCCTTTTGGTGTTTACCTTTTACCTTCTTCTTATCTGTGGTTCTAAGAAACTGTCACATGCACAGTGACCTCATCCAGTTAAATCTGTTTTGGAAGATGAGATAAAGCATGTTGAGGGCAACTGACAGACTTCAAACCCATCAGTGAATTAGGAAAAAATAAAAACCCATCACTCCAAGCATGTGAAGACTTCCCTTAGAAGAATGGCCACATGAGAATCGTTGGGTTCAGTGGCTAGGAAGGTAGATTGAGGAGGAATTGCTTAGTGCTTAGAGCTTTGACAGTCATTGAAGACACCAAGGTCATCTACTTCTTTCTGGAAAATCATCAATCATCCTGACTTTTGTCTTTCTCTTTTATATTGATAACTTTGGAAGGATAGTGAAATCAATGACTTTGCTCAACTCCACTTAAATCCAACTTGTGATAATCAAGACTACCATTCTGATGTCATTGATCCTTTCTAAGGATGAAGGACAAAAAAAAATAACAACCAAGATCTCAATAATCACTCTGCTAAAGAGTCA
This sequence comes from Gracilinanus agilis, assembly GCF_016433145.1. NCBI lineage: Eukaryota > Metazoa > Chordata > Mammalia > Didelphimorphia > Didelphidae > Gracilinanus > Gracilinanus agilis. Next base: position 289,411,777 of record NC_058134.1, read on the forward strand.
TATTCATTTTTCCTCTTATCCCAACCTTCATGAATCCATTATAAAATGGAGTATTTTCTTAATTTTGTCTCTTTTGTAGGTTCTTTTCTTTCCTTATAGCATCCATATGTCTCTTACTTTTGTTCACACCCTTCCTACAGTTAGAATTTGTAACACAGAAGACTTCCAAAAAGTGCAGTGATCAGAATAAACCAATGATCTGGAAATGACACTGAGTGACAATGTATAGAATTCTTTTTATTTTCTCTTTGTAAATTATTTAAATTTTGTGGGAATGATTCCATTGCATGTGTTTTCATTGAAACAATATTTTGTATAGGAAAAATTAGGTTATTTTTAGGTTAAGAGACTTACCTATCATCAATGTGGGAATTTTTTCTATCAATTGATGTACCTACATATACAGAATTAGGGATAAAACAATATGAATAGCTCAAAATAGAATAATAAACATAATATGTGATATACATTTAAAATATCTAATATTCAGAATAATAAAAAGAACTCCAGTGAAATAGTGGAAAAGCTATAAGGCATGAAGATGTTCTTCTAAAGTGGTTGTAGTCAAAGAATAATAATAATAACTTTCATAAAGCACTATGTGACATTTATTCTTCTAAACATTTTGCATATAATATCTCATTTGATCATCATAATAACTTTGGGATATAAGTACTTATTACTATCCCCATAATTACATGAAAATAGAAGAGAAAACTACGTCTAATAGAGTAAATTAAATGAACTTCCTCAGAAAAATACAAAAAGTAAGTGTCCAAATCTAGATTTAAACTCAGGAGTTCCTGCCATAATGTCCAGTACTCTATCCATGGCCCCATATATTTGTGTAACTGGAGTATTAGAGGAAAAAAAGATTCAGTTCATTTTTTTAACTTTTTAATGAATTTTTATTTTTTCCATATTACATGTCAATATAATTTTCAATAACTATTTTCTGACACTTTTGGATCCATGTTCTTTCCTTTTCTCCCCACTCCTCAAGATGGCAGGTAATACACAATAGGTTGTACATGTGTTAACATTTCTTTTCGATACTGGAGTAGTACTGAAAATGCTTTCAGTGAACAAAAGAGAGTTTTTAGTACATTGTCCATCCCATAGTAAGTGTTTCATAAACGTTTATATACTGACTGAATTTCCAACATTTTATGACATTAAAAAGAATCTTTAACCATTTGAACAATAATTTCTCAGATTTTAGGAATAAAAGAACAAAAATAGGCTAGCTTGATTTTCCTGTCTAAAATTCATTGACTGATAAAATAAGAATGAGAACAATAAGAAAAAATAATGATAATATTGCCTTAAATTTTCAAATGTATCTTATTTGACCAGTGTTATTCAGTTTAGATGTTAAATATATTATTCTTTAATACTATATTCATTTTAAGATGGTCTAGGCTTCATAAATTTGATTATTAATTAGAAATTGTTATTGATTAATAAACAACTGTGATTGATCAGACATTTTAATAAGATACAGTCCCAGCTATTAATAGATTTAGTAGCTGAACTGTCAACTCTAATACTTGGGAATAATGGTAGGCAAATTTTTTAAGGTATAATACACTCATATAAGAAAATAATAATATTGATCTCTTAGATATAAGCATGTATATCAGAATGGCTGTGTTAAAATTCCTTATAATCAACAGCCCCTAACTTCAGCTCTTTTGAAACTCATTGTTAATTTGCTGGTTAAATACCTGAAATACCTTTCCTTCCCTCATTTCTTTACAAGCCAACCACAAACTGGACAGGAGATGGAAAATTCCTGCTTTGCTGAAACTTTGGAACCTCTTTTGCATAGGAAATCTAATGTCCCTTTCAAAACAAGATAACCACATGATGGACATATGCTCTAGTCTAATATAATGTTAGCATTTTTAGTATCTTCATTTTTAGATAGACCTCAATCCCCCTAGATGCCCATTCCTGTTTGTTTGTGGGGATTTTTTTTTTTTTTAGATTTGATGTAATCCTCAATTTTGTTCCTTTTTTCCTCCTATAAAAATTATATTGATCCTGATGCTCAGGATATCATTTTTGCCTTGCACTTGTGAAATTATTTTGAATGCAAATGTAGATTATATTTATCTCTATTAATAGCCATATTATTTAATCCTGTCTGGCCTTCTGGCTTATGGAATGCATCATAGTAAACACACTGAAAAAGTTATCGCCATTTTAAATATTGAAAGAGAGCAATACATTTCGATTTTGCCACAAAATTGATGAAAGGTAGGTTTTGGAGGGGTCATAATGTAGAGGTAAGGTGACATTTGCAGATAATTATTATGATGTTTAATTAGGCTTTTAATTGTCATACACTGCCTATAATTATGATTACTTTTACTAGATGACTTTTTGCAACTATTGAAGAGATTTGGCCTAAAAGTCTTTACTGAGAGCTAATAATTTCTTTTTCCCAAGCTACTTCACTGAATATTAAATGGAAACTTCCGAATTAGAATAGACACCAAAGGAAATGAAGTCTTAGCTCTGACTGAGGTCAAAGCATGTTGAATTACAATAATTTTACCACATCCATAAATAAAAGAACTAATTTCAATAGGCCAACAGTCTCACACTATTGAATCACCCACTTTCCCCTACTCCAAATACTAAGTTAAAATAAAATAAGCACTACACTACTAGGAGATTTTGGTATTTACTAGTAAATTTGGCACTTAAATAGTATTTCGTAACTCATTAGACATGTAACATTATGCACTGTCCTTGTAGCAGTATAAGTATAATCAGTCCTGAAAGTTATCAGAGACTTAAAGTTTTACCTAAAATCTTTGAATTTCTATTTGTTAAATAGCAGAGCTTATTTATATTTTGGTTTTTTCCCCTAACTCTGGTTAGCTACTGCAAATAATTTAGAAAAAACATACATTTCTTTTGAGTTCCCTTTAAGAGATATTTAAGACAAACAGAGTTTCTCAGTGTTAATTGTGGTGCTATAATGTGGCTTTGGGGATTTTGTTGTTGTTACATTTATTAAACAAATTTGCCGAATATTAAAACTTTTGTGTAATTATGATGCAAAAGCACAGCTGAGGAACTAAACACATAAATTGTGTTCTGTCACATGCACAAATATATGCAGACTTAAATATACAGAGCATACACAGAATGTTCATGTAATATAAACAAAAAAGTAATGGATCTGGCTGGAGCTACTGTAAATATTGTGATACTCATTTTCATTTATAATTCAAACCAAATATAGCAGCAGTAATTTGCATCTTCAGTGTTGTGTTCTACTCTGTGTGGTTAAAGAAAATTCTGGCTCTATCAATGCTTTTGATGCAAGCACATTTGTCTATAAATAAGTAATTAAAGTAAGCACTTTCTTGGCTACCTATCTTGCTAAAGCTAGCTGCCCATAAAACATTGCAGTACTTCCAAAAGTATTTATTATTAGAAGAAACAGACCTTTTTAATTGATGCAATTTAAAACAAATATTATTATCATGCAAAACATATTTCCATATTGGTGATTGTTGTAAAAGCACACTGATACATAACATAAAAACCCATATAAAACCTGATGTGAAAGATAGTATATTTTTATCTGCATCCATCCAATTCCAACATTTCTTTCTCTGGAGGTGGATAATATTCCCCATGATAAGTCTCTCAGTATTTTCTAAGGTCATTGCTTTGATGAATACCTAAGTTTTCACTGATGATCATCATATCCTGTTTCTGTTACTGTGAATAATGTTCTTCTGGTTCTTCTTCTTTTACTCTGTATCAGTTCTGGCAGATATTTCTAGCTTTTTTTCTGAAATTGGCTTGCTTATAATTTCTTGTAACACAATAGTATTCTATCACCAATATTTATCACAATTTGTTCAATCATTCAGCAACTGATGGACTTCCCATTCATATCCAATTCTTTGCACTATAAAAATATCTGCTGTAAATATTTTTGTACAAGGAGGTCCTTTCCCCTTTTTTATTATTTCTTTTAGATGTGACTCAGTAGTGGTATTACAGGATCAAAGAGTATGTGCAGTTTATAGCCCTGGGAGCATAGTTCCAAATTGCCTTTCAGAATGGTTGCATCAGTAATTGATGCAATTTAAAAAATCATTTTATTCCAACATAATTTTCTCCTATATCCATTTGCTTGTACAGATAATATTTTACTTTGAATTTTAATATGCCATCCCATTATTATTCATTTTTCTTCTTATGGATAAAAATGTATGTACTGCAATAGTTGATGTAGCTTGATCCTTAGAAATAGTCTTAAATTCTACCATTAATAATCTCTCATAATACATTATCTGGCACTTTTCTTGAAAATGTAGAAATTACTTTAGATATTATTTTCATTAAGGTCTTGATTTTTGTAAATATAACTCATTTCTGAAAAATGCATTATTCTATACTGACCCAGAACCATAGAGAAATCATATGTGCATATGTATGTGTATATCATATATATTGCAAACATGCATAAATATACATACATGCATACACATCAGATAAAGATAAAAGAGAAATAAATAATTTAGAAGATGAAAAAAATCAGAATTTGTTACTTTCTTAAGTAAAAGAGAGTCTTATTCCATGTCTAACAGTTGAAGTTGTCTTTTGTTTTTGAGATTTGGGGAGCCAAGTGAAACCACTAGTAAATTTTATGATGTTGGGAAGCTGTTAATTATGAGCTTTGCTTAAATCATATTTTTGGAGTTATTTTTTTTGTTTGTTTGTTTTGATTTGTTTTAGTGATGGGGAAAAGAATAGCACAACTGCTGACCAACTGTCTACTAAGTCATAAAGTTTTTGTGATCTCAATCCATATTTGTAATATCCATAATAATGAAATCATGGACTTTGAAAATACTAAGGTTAATTATACACCCAAAGAATATGTTTCAACAAATTATTATATGCTTTTTCTTTAATATTTATTGCAACCTTTTTTGCTGTAATGCTTAAGAGAATTCAAAATTATTTAATCATACTAGTTCATAAAGTAGGGATTACCAGTATTAATCTACATATCTTACAAATAATATAAACTGAAATTCAGCGTGGTTGAGACTTACCCCAAATTACATGACCAAGATATGTTTGAGCTGAAATTTGAAACTGGGTCTCTCCTGACTAATTTGCAAACTTGAAAAAAAATCTCATGAGTTATTCAAATGCTGAATAACATACTATATTGTTTTATTGTGATTATTAGTATTATTTCTACTACATTATCACTCTTCCCCCCCCTTTAGTTATAACATTCCATTCCAATGCATTTCTTTTAAAATATCTATTCAGTTTGAGATGCCTATGGGATATCCACTTGGTTATGTTTAATACATAGTTAATGATCCAGGACTAGAGTTTAAGAGAGAGCCTGAGGCTGGATGTATAGATCTGGGAGTTGTTTGCATAGAAGTGATAGCAGAACTCATGAGAGCTGTTGAGAGCAGAAAGAAGAAAACAAGTTTAGTAAAGAAGGTGAAAGTAGATCTCTGAGGTACTTCTTTGAAAAGGTCATGGTGAAGATAATCATTCAGAAAGGAGTCTGAAAAGTCAGGCAGGTAGGAGGATAACCAATGCAGTGATGAAACATGAAGACTCAGGGAGAGAAGAGTGTGTTGAAGGAGGGTGTGGGGGACTGGAGATGGGGGGGATATTAAAAGCTTGAAATGATACAGCATTCAAAAAGAATAAAGTCTTAAAAAACTTTATTACATTTGGCAAATTATTCTTCATTGAAAATTTAGAAGAAAATAAGTTAAAATGAAGTGGAATTTAAATAAACCAAATGATTTTGGCTACATAAATTAGATGATTGTATGGAGACTGGGTTCTGCTGCATGAAAATGTAACTTGAAAACTTTTAAAAGATGAGGAAGAATAAAATGTTTGGAGATTACTTCAGTGGAGAATGAGCACACATGTAATTTGCAGTTATGAAATTAATTTTGTCTCTATTAATAGGACCGTAAATATTGGAAGTTTATTAATCATTAATTAACAGTATAGGTTATGTTAATATGTGGATTCTTCACTTCCCTCAAAAATGATGGCAATTCAAAAACTCAACGTAATGGGGGCAGCTGGGTGGCTCAGTTGTTTGAGAGCTAGGCAAAGAAATGGGAGGTTCTGAGTTCAAATCTGACCTCAGACACTTCCTAGCTGTGTGACCCTGGCCAAGTCACTTTACCCCCAATGCCTAGCCCTTACTATTCTTCTGCCTTAGAACCAATACCGTGTTATAGCCAAAAAGCTGAGACCCATAACTAACAGCTTGACAGCATCATACCCCGTTAAGCAGGGGGGTTTGGATAACGTCATGCTTGGCTCAAGCAGGGCAGTTATCTCTGACTTACAGTCCCAGGGACACAACTCCACTCTGGCTGACAGTCCCAGGGACACCACTCCTCCCCTAGACAGAACAGCCTTGAAGATTCCTAGACAGAACAGCCTTGAAGATTAAGAATCATGTCCTGTGGCACCTGGAAACATCCCTACTCCCTCTGTCTTGCTATTAGCTAACCCTAAGACAAAGGCACCTATATCCTAGAAACATATATATTCCCTCCTTTGAATGCACCACTTGGAATTCTCTTGCTGAGTTCCCCCAGTGCGTACTGGCAATAAAGCTTTCTCCTGCTTCAATTGCATTGTCTCGTGTGTTCCTCTGGAGGCCACCCAATTGAACCCTAACAACAGAAAGTAAGGTGTTTTTTTAAAGAGATCAACTTAACAATTTGAAAAGAGAATAACTACTATTGTAAATTGTTCACTTCAGAAATCTGGTATAAATTGATAAACAAAAGTGAGCAAAACAGAAATTTGAAGTTCTTTTTCCTGAAAATTCATATCCTCCTTGTCACAGAGTTTTCTTTATAAAAGCTGGTGAAATGAAATCAAAGTGTCTAGAAAAGTCTACAAAGGAAATATGAGGTAATAGGTTATGGAAGCTAGTAGCTCTTTTTGGATTGGCAAAGAACTGGAAATTTAAAGGGTATCCATTAATTGGGGAATGAATGACTGAAAAAGTTATCTTATATAATTGTAATGGAATACTATAGTGCCATAAGAAATTATGAACAAGATGATTACAAAGACTTGGAAAGACTTATATGAAGTGATGAAAAGTTAAATGAGCAGAAATAGGAGAATGTTGTATACAATAACAAAAGTATTAGATGATGATCAATTGCATAGGACTTAACTATTAACAGAAATGCAAGGATTAAGGACAACTCTAAGGAACTCATGAAGAAAATAGGTATCCACTGCCTTAGAAGGAATTGACAGAGTCTGAATGTAAGACTGAAAAATATCATTCCTTACTTTTTCCCTCCATGAATTTTTATCTAGTAGAAGCAAAAAGTATCTTTTTTCAGAATATTATGGACATGAAAAAATGTAGGGTATAATAAAACATACAACCTTTAGCATATTACCTGTTTTCTTGGGGAGAAGGAGTGATAGGGGAGGGAGAAAAGAAAGAATATGGATTGCAAAATGTCAGAAAAAAATTAAAAAATTTGTCAACATATAAAAAAAGCTTTGTATCAGCATGCAATCTGATTCACTCACCAGGAGAAGCTCCAAAGGGAGAAGATCCAGGAGAAGTCTTACCAGAAGCAAGTCAAGAACTGCAGTCCCAGTTGAAGCTCCTCCACACCCAAGATTCAAGATGAAGGTCTCTTGCACAGGAAAGAAACTCATCATCTTTTATAGTCCTTTTTTACTTAATTCCCTGTCCCTTCCTCCACTTTACAGGGATCAATTACAGTCTTTAAATTTGCTTAGCACTCCCCAGGGTTTGGTCAGTTGTTTTGTTTCTGGAGTTGTAACACTTAAGTAAGTGGTTTGTGGACTTCCCCTACTTAGTGTTAAGGAGGGGTGTCTATGCTTTTAGTTGATTAAACTTAAAAGTAAGCAAGGGGAGAGTCAATCCCATCTTCACAGAATAAAAAAGTGTGATATATTCAGACCTGAGATCTCAGAAGATAAATTTGTCTATTTAATGAAAGATGGTTTGCACTGCAAAGGAATTAAGGGAAGGGAAAGTAATCAGGAGTTTATTGCAACAATCAAGGCACAAATAATTAGAATTGGTACAATGATGATTGCAGTTCCTGAGGAGAAAAGAGGACACTTAGGAGAAATGTTACAAAGGTAGAAACAACAGGATTTGCCAGACATTTTCATATGTGGGCAAGAGAGGTTGGGTTGAGGATTAAAGCAGACTAGCAAGTTGAGGTAATGGCAATTATTTTGGTACTCTCAAAGGCAATAAGAACATGATGTGAAAAAAGATTAAGGGAAATGGTTTTGATGAAAATCCACCAAAAATAGAAGGAACAAAGAGGAGAATCAGGAGAGAACAATGTCTTAAAAATCTATAGAAATAAAAAAGAATCAAGAAGACAGTGACAAATGATATAAATGATTGTTTAGAGGTCAAGAAAAATGAAGTGAGAAAAGACCATTTGATTTGGTAATTAAGAGAACATCAGTAACTTTATACAAAGACTTACTTTGAATAATATAGCAAGAAGCAAGATTGCAAAGAATTAAAAAGAGAGGGACAAATATGGTTCAAATAGGCCCTTGCGAAATTCTTAGAAGTGAGATCCTGGGAAAGTCACTTAACCCTAATTGCCTAGCTCTTACAACTCTACTGCCTTGAAACCAACACTTAGTAAGGATTTAAAGATGGAAGGTTATTGTTTTTAAAAAGAGGAGAGGAAAGGAAGTGAAGGCACCTATTGTAGACATCCTTCTCAATTAACTGAGTCACAAAAGTGAGGAAAGATATAGAACAATAGTCATCTTTTTATTTGTCCTACTATGGTTGTATTAAGTGAAGTTTTTTTAAAAATATTTTTGAGAGATGGATGAGAAATGAGTATATTTGCAAGTAGTCATGTAGTTTACAGTATGAAGAACAATTGAAGATTAATGTAAAGGGAGGGCTGATAGTGGGGAATATTTTGGAGAGGATAGAATGAAAAGTTATCAATTGTGTATGTAGAAGACTTTGCTTTGGCAAAGAAAAATACTACTTCATGTGAAACAGGGATGAAGGACAAGATAATGGCAGAAGGCATCTTATTGGTGTGAGATAAGAAACAAGGGAGAAGTAGGGGTTCTTCATAAATGGCTTCACACTTTTAAGTGAAATAAGAAGAAAAGTTCTCAGCTGAAACCATACATCTTCTCAATAAAGAGTAACTATAGGAGTTTTGAAGAAGGAGAAAAAGGTTTGAAAAATTTGAAATTATAAGAGGGATAATAATTCAATAAGGGTATTGTAAAAGCATTGCGTTGCCTCCCTGAGGGCCCAATGGAAATTATGTAATATACATAAATTTATAGTGAACCCACTCAGTATGATTTCAAGATTTTCTCCACTTTCATTCAGAATGTGAGTCAGAATGCATATGAGTTGAGTAGTGGGAGCAAATCAAGAATGTTTTTGGCAAGTTATGCTTTTCAATAGAATTAAAGGGAAAGGGCTTTCTGGTTCTGGGTTAAGATGGCAGCAGAGTAAAAAGCAGCTCTTAAGCTCTCCTGACCAAAACACACAAAACTCCTCAAGGGGACATAAAAACAAGTCCAGACGAACGGAGGAACCCCCACAACAGGACACAGCGTGGAAGGTACGTGGAATTGAGGCATTTCCATGCTATAAAGGGGTGAAACAGCCCTCACTAAATCGGGGCCTGAGCAACCACCCCACCCCCAACCCCTCCACACACAACACGTATAACTCCGAAGCCAGCTAAAAAGAAATAGAGCAAGTTTGGGGCACCCATCGAGTCATTGGCAGCTCCAGGGCCTGTTCCTGAGAGCAGCAAGATTTGGGACCCCAAAAAGCCAAAGAACGCACGAAAACTCTGAGCACGGGAGTGTCGGAAGCATGGGTAGAGGCAGACACAGACAAAAGACTGAAAAAAATAGAAGGAAATATGAAATATCTCCATGAGAGAGTGACAGACCAAGAAAACCGGTCTAGAAGAGACAATTTGAGAATAATTGGTCTTCCAGAAAAACCTGAAATTAATAGAAACCTAGAATCCATACTGAAAGAAATTATTCAGCAAAATTGCACTAAAGTCCTACAACAAGAGGGCAATATAGACATTGAAAGGATTCATAGAACACCCACTACATTCGACCCAGATAAGAAAACGGCCAGAAATATAATTGCCAAATTCAAGAGCTTTCAAGCAAAAGAAAAAATCTTACAAGAAGCCAGAAAGAGACAATTCAAATATCAAGGAACACCAATCAGGATCACACAGGATCTGGCAGCCTCCACGCTAAAAGACCGCAAGGCTTGGAATACGATATTCAGAAAGGCAAGAGAGCTGGGCCTGCAACCACGGATCAAATACCCTTCAAAATTGACTATATATTTCCAGGGGAAAGTATGGGCATTCAACAAAATTGAAGAATTCCAAGTATTTGCACAGAAAAGACCAGGGCAAAATGGAAAGTTTGATATCTAACCACAAAAATCGAGAGAAACATGAAAAGGTAAATAAGAAACAGAGGGGAAAGAAAGAAAACTTATAATTTTTAAATTTACCTTTTTAAGGGCCTCAGTAAGATCTAATTATCTGTATTCCTATGTAGAGAAATGTTAGGTATAATTCTCTGTAGTGAACTCTATTCACTATTATAGTATTCACTATTATAGTAATCAGAAGAATAATCCACAGGGGGAGGGTGGAACACTAAATAATCTAAGATGACATGTGGGATGGGAAAGAGGGTGTGAATAGTAGGGGACACCAAGAGAAACTTGAGTGAATAAGAAAAATAGGATATTCTATTACACAAAAAGAGGGCATGGGAAGGAGAGGGGACAAATACTATTATAAGAAGGAGAGGAAGAGAGCATTAAGAGGTAATAATCAAACCTTACTCTCAGTGTAATCAACCCAGAGAGGGAAGAGTAGCTATACTATCCATTGGGACATAAAACTCCTATTTAACCCTTCTGAGAAAGTCAGAAGGGATAAATCAAGGGAAACAGGGGAGTGGGGAGGTCAAAAAAAGAGAGGGGAGAAGAAGGGGGAGGGAATTCATAAGGTCATTAAAAACAAAAAGTGGGGGGAAATAAGGGAGCGGGTAGAAAGGGCAGTTAGTCCAGGGAGGGGTAAGGGATAGGGTCTTAATAGCAAACCACTGGGTTTTAAAGGAAATAGTTTAAGGAGAAGGGGTAGGAATAGGGGAGGAAAAGAAAATGTCAGCAAATGCACAACTGATGATTATAACTCTGAATGTGAATGGGATGAACTCACCCATAAAACCGAAGCAAATAGCAGAGTGCATTAGAAACCAAAATCCTACCATATGTTGTCTACAAGAAACACATATGAGATGGGTGGACATATACAAGTTTAAGGTTCACGGCTTGAGCAAAATCTTTTGGGCATCAAATGAGAAAAAGAAGGCAGGAGTGGCTATTATGATTTCTGACAAAGCCAAAGTAAAAATAGATATGATTAAAAAAGACAGGGAAGGACATTACATCTTGATTAAAGGCAGTATAAACAATGAGGAAATAATACTGCTCAATATATATGCAACAAGTGGCATAGCATCCAAATTCATAAAGGAGAAACTGGCAGAGCTCAAGAAAGAAATAGATAGTAAAACCATACTTGTGGGATATCTAAATATTCCTCTTTCAGATCTAGATAAATCAAACCGAAAAATAAATAAGAAAGTGGTAAGAGAGGTGAATGAAGTCCTAGAAAAATTAGATTTAATTGATATGTGGAGAAAAATAAATAGGGACAAAAAGGAATACACCTTCTTTTCAGCTGCACATGGCACATTCACAAAGATTGACCATTTTTTAGGGCATAGAATCATTGCAAACAAATGCAAACCAGCAGAAATAATAAATGTAACCTTCTCAGATCATAATGCAATAAAAATAATAATTAGTAAGGGCACCTGGACAGGAAAATCAAAAAAATAATTGGAAATTAAATAATATGATTCTCCAAAACCAATTTGTCAAAGAAGGAATCATAGAAACAATCAATAATTTCATTGAAGAAAATGACAATGATGAGACATCCTACCAAACTCTGTGGGATGCGGCCAAGGCAGTACTCAGAAGGAAATTTATATCCTTGAGTGCATATATTAAAAAATTAAGGAGGGCAGAGATTAATGAATTGGGCATGCAACTCAAAAAAAATAGAAAGCAAGCAAATTAAAAATCCCCAGATGGAAACTAAATTAGAAATACTAAAAATCAAGGGAGAAATTAATAAAATCAAAAGTAAAAGAACTATTGAATTAA
>NC_058134.1:289424613-289444392 GCF_016433145.1 Gracilinanus agilis
TGCTGCCCCAGAGCAAGCTTTCTCTTCATGAGGACAGGCTGCCTGTCAGAGGGCTGAGGGCTCTAAGGATCTCTATGGACATGATCTCATTTGACTGTCACAACAGCTCTGTTACTAGGTATTACAGGTATGCTTATCCCTATTTTTAGAGATGAAGAACCTGAGGCCCAAAAGGGTCTTCCTGGCTCTCAGCCAGAGCACATATTACTTAGAGGAAGGACAGTGTTTCTTAAACAAAGGGCTGCTGTGACCATAATCTCTAGGTGTTTAGCAATAATCGCAGAGGGAAGAAAAGGATCAGCATCTCAGACAAACTTCCTAAGCTTCCCTTTCTTCAAAAGCCAGCAGTATCTGCACACCTGGACATGATTACTTCCTCATTTGCTATTGCCACCTAAAAGAGCAAAACATCATCACTCAAAGCTTGCCTTTTCTTTGGAGCTTCAGGCTGAGGGAAGTCCCATTTATAGGTGGACGATCTACCCACATTCCTCCAATCACCACCTTCAGTCCCACACTGACCTGACATTTGATCCCAGCTTGGCTGCAGGCACATGCCTCTGGGTCGCAGTACAGCCGGCAGTCACAGCCACACTCCTCTCGTGAAAGCCGGATGGCCCGAAGCTCCTGCTTCTCCTCCGCATCGATGCGGTGGACGCCGGAGGCCCGGAGCAGGGCCCGGCGTCGCTTGGTGGGTAGAGGCTGCAGGAAGAAGTAATCATCCACTTCCACATTCTCCACATCAATGTCCTCATCTGACACATCATCCAGCGTCAGGCCATCAGCCTCCACGGACTCCACAGTCCCATTCTTGGTCAGCTGCCAAAAGATGAGCTGAGTTAGCCTTGTGGGCAACGTCCACACAAGCATCATCACCAGTGTGATGGCAGACTCTAGGCAGCAGCACAAACAATGAGAAGCTACGTGACTCTAAGCTATTCATGGGACCCCCTGGGACATTAACCTCTCAAAACCCCAATTCCTCTCCTCCTCTGAGACCAAAAAGATTTTCGATGAGAAAACAAGAGTTGAATAAACAACGCTATTATGAGTGGTCAACCTCTGGGAAATGGTCCAATGACACACATACAAACAGTCTAGTGTACATTGATCTTAATAGGGAAAGAAGCAGGGATGGGGGGAAGAGAATCCTGGTGTGGAAAGAGCCCAAAGTGAAACACCTCTGGAAGTGGGGAGAACTAGTCTAAGGAGATGCCCATCAAGTGTGGAAGGGTTGAAGCAGTTGTGGTATATGGATGTCAACAGACTATGATTGTACCATAAGAAACAAAGAGATTTAAGAGAAGGTTGGATAAATGCACTTGCACGGTTCAACATTTGCAGAGGAAAGAAAAGCCAAGAGAACAGGTTTTCAAGGTAAAAAATATTGTAAACAAACAACAGCCGTGAAAGCCTTGAGGGCAATGATGAAGGCAGTGGCCAACTGTGTCTCTAGCAGAACTAGCACGAACCATGTAACTCCTCTCCTCACTCAAGGTGCATGACATTTTTGAATATGGCTGCTATGGATTTTGCTTGGTCTAGCTAATTTGTTACAAGTATTTTTTCTCTTGATTTTCAATGGGGTATAGAGAATGCAGATAACCAAAGAATAAAAGGCCATTGAAACATAAAAAAAAAAAATACACACACACAAATGGAAGTTCAAAAGGAATCAAATGCTTATTTAAAAATCAAGCACTCTGAAGAGGGAAGGCTAGAGAACCTTCCCAAGTAGGGAAGCTGGGTCATTCAAGTGGATAGATCAGCATTGGCAAAGTATTGGCATGCATACCCAGCTGGCACAGGGGAGCTGCTCCAATCCCCCTCTTCCCAGTGCCAGAGGACATTTTTGCATGCCCCGCCCCTCTGTCTAGCAACCCAAAGTGAGCACTTCCTCCTTCCGCTCTTTTGGGTTAATGTAGGGGGCTCACAGGCAGCTTGAAATTGTAGTCTGGGAACATGAACTTGAAAACCTTCGCCAATGCTGGGATAGAGTGGGCAATGTCATCTGTGAGAAATTCTCCAATTCATTTCATGATCTACCTTGGGCTTGCCTAGCACCGGGTGAATTCCAGGTTGGTATGTAAGAGAAATAAAACCCAGGATTTCTTTGATGTATTTTCAGTGCCTATGCTGTGATCAATGCAGAATTTTCTTTTAAAAGGAATGAGAGAAGAAATGAGCTATAGCTACTAAAAGATATATTCAAAATACATCAATGAAAATAAACTAAAAGAAACTTTCAACAATCTGTTTTGATTTCCAAGAGGTGAAGGAAAGTAGTATATACCCTGAATGGGATGGCCATAGATAGCTTGGGCTCTCTGATCTAAGAACAAGTAGGTCCTAGGGAACTGAGAAGCATAAAGAAAACTGTGGCAGTGGATTCTGAAAACAGAACTCAAGGCCAAATAATCTTAAGTGCACTGGAGGCTGCTGCCATAATGAGACAAGTAACTTGAAGATTTGACTTATTCTTTCAGGATTGCCCATAAATATAGGCAAAGGAACAAACCCTTGGGGAAAATGCTGCAAATGATGTATGAGAACCATGCTAGGGGCAGATGAGAGAAAAGACAGTTCACTGAGTGGTTTTTTTCAGGGTCAACCTATCATATTACAGTAACAAAGTCCATGCTATGCCACTGCTATCACTTAATGAATGTTTCTCAAATTAGGGTTCAAATGCAGAGGGGTGCCATGAAGACTCGAATAGTATTTAGTAATGGCAGCCTATTCCTTTAAGTCCAACTAAAATCCTACTTTCTACAAAAAGCTTTCCCTTTGTTTTTCAGTTGTTTGTGTTTGACTCTTCATGACCCCATTTTGGGTTTTCTTGGCAAAGCTACTAGGATGGTTTGCCAAATCCTTCTCCAGCCTTTTTTATAGATGAGGAATCTGAAACCAACAGGGTTAAGTGACTTGTCCAGAGTCACACAGCTAGTGTTTGAGACCAGATTTGAACTCAATAAGTCTTCCTCTTTTCTACCAGTAGCAATGCAATGACCCAGGACAATCCAGAGGAACTTGTGAGAAAGAATACTATCCACATCCAGAGAAAGAACCATGGAACCAGAAATGCATTAGAAAAACATGATTGACCGCATAGTTTTTTTTGTTTTGTTTTTTTAAACCCTCACCTTCCATCTTGGAGTCAATACTGTGTATTGGCTCCAAGGCAGAAGAGTGGTAAGGGTAGGCAATGGGGGTCAAGTGACTTGCCCAGGGTCACACAGCTAGGGAGTGTCTGAGGTCAGATTTGAACCTAGGACCTCCCGTCTCTAGGCCAGGCTTTCAATCCACTGAGCTACCCAGCTGCCCCTGATCACATAGTTTGATAGGGATGTGATTAGGATTTTGATGTTAAAAGATCACTCTACTGCAAATATGAACCACATGGAAACAGGTTTTGAACAATGATACATGTACAACTCAGTGGAACTGCTTGTCAGCTTTGGGAGGGGGAGGAGTATATTAGGAATCATGAATCATGTAACCATGAAAAAATATTCTAAATGAAAAAAAAAAAAGGGGGGGGGGGTCTTTCTGACTCCAGGTCCAGCATTCTATCCACTTCTTTCCCCTTTAAAATTACTTCCAATTTCATTTTATACATAGCTTGCTTTGTATGTTCTTGCATGTTGTCTCTCCCATTAGATTTTAAGCTCCTTTAAGGTAGGAATTGTCTTTTCTGTACCTCCAGTTTTAGCAAATGCTGACTGACTGATTCCTGACCACCCCTCTCACATCTGTGTGACCATGGCCACCCTCTTTATCAATCCTACCCTCTTTCCTTCCTATCAGATAAAGATCCAAAAGGAGAAAGCCCAAAGGTATATATGTCACATCAGAAAGCTGAACTGTGGGTGGTGGTGGCAGTCTAAAAATAAACTAAGAACACTATCTACATTTTATGGATAAGGAAAAGGGCTCAGGGTAGTTAAGTGACTTGTCCAAGTTCATATTAGTAGTAAGACAAAGCCAAGACTGACTTCAATGCTCATGCTATGCCAGTGCCCTGATTGCCTGAGGACTACAGTTAAGACATCTGTGGCTATGGGCAACATAAAAAGGGTAATCAAGAAAGCCCTTTTAAGAGATGGATGTATCAATCCAATCCAACCCAATCCATTCTTCGCTCAGCTGCCAGTGACTTTACTGAAGTGTAGGTGTGACCATGTCACTTCCAGGATCAAACATTAAATCCTGTCTTCATCACCAATCCCAGCTATCACTTTTCCAGCTTTCTTCTACCTTCCATCCTGCCATCCCAAGTTCTCTGAAATCCATCCACACTGGCCTTTGTGCTATTCCCAGAACAAGACATGACATTCTCCTGACTCTAGGTGTTTTCTGACTGTCCCACATCCCTCCTCATTTCTACCTCTTGGCTTCCCTCAAACCCCAGCTAAGATGCCCCTCTTCTACAGGAAGCCTTTCCCCATTTAACGCTGGCATCTTTCCTTTGTTGATTATCTAATTTATTCTGAACATAGCTTGTCTGTGCATAATTGTTTCCATGTTGTTATCCCTCATCAGACTGTGAGGGCTGGGACGATCTCTTGCCTTCTTTGGAAATCTCAATCCTTAGCACAGTGCCTGGCACACATAAAGTATTGAATAAACTATTTCTTGCCTAACTGAATTATTAGTTCATTGCTCCCTTATTAGTCTTTTATATTTAATGTCCAATAGGTGATTGCACATATGAATAAAATAACTACTTTCCATAGTAGAATAAAAGCAATATAATTGGAACTCCTCTTCCCCAGGCTCACTGAAAGCATCCTTGGGACAAGTCCAGAAACACACCAAAGTTCTCTATAGATTTGAGAAATTAGACCTTTATCAGAGAAATTTGTTATAAAATTTTTTCCTAGTTTGTTGTTTCCCTTCTAACTCTGGTTACATTGGTTTTGTTTGTACAAAAACTTTTTAACCAGGAGCACACCCAGAAGGCAGCAGGGATGATATGTCTTTATACTATTCTCACTTGATTTTTATCCTCTCTGCCAGGTCTCTATAAATTTTGAAATTTTCCATATACAAGTAGCTTGGAGGTTATGAGTATTTGACAACATGGTGCCACTTGTTGGAAACATTCTTAAGTTTTTATGGATCGGTGTTATGTTGGGATGATTGGGGAGGGCACTTTGGTTTGCAATCATGCTGATTCAGGGACATTATTTTATTATTAGAGCTCTCCAGGATATTTGGAGGGCTAAATATATGGTATGGGGATCATCAGTCCATGAGAGAAAATAAGCTTCTGAAGTATGATTCTAGTCATCACAGATGGCAGACACCCCCATAAGGGATTTTGTAGATGCTAAATTTTTAGAGTCTGCTATGAAATTCTGTACAGTTTCTACTGTTTCCTTATAGAATCTACCCTGAACATCAAGTCTAGGATAATCCTATAAATTTGGTAGGAGGACCTGGCCCTGAACTGTCACCATAAACCCCTTCATTTTCATAAACAGACTTGAATGGTCCAGCTATTTGTTCCATGCTTCTTTAAGAGGCAGTTAGAACATATAAGAAAAGCAACTGCTTGAACGCATGGGTCGGGGCGGACATGATTGAGGGTGTGGACTCGAAACTACCACACCAATGCAACCACCAACAATTTGGAAATTGGTCTTGATCAAGGACACATGACAAAACCAGTGGAAATGTGCGTCGGCCATGGGTGGGGGGAGTGCGGGGGGTGAAGGGGAAAGTAGGAGCATGAATCATGTAACCATGTTAAAAATGATTATTAATAAATGTTAAAAAAAAAAAAAAGAGGCAGTTAGGTGGGCCTGGAATCAGAAGCCTTGAGTTTAAATCTGGCTCAGATGCTTCCTGGCTGTGTGACCCTAGGCAAATCATTTAACTCTGTATGTCTCAGTCTCCTCAACTGTAAAAAGGAGATAATAACAGCATCTACCTCAGAGGGGTTTGTGAGGACCAAATGAGAGTAAAAGCTCTTAACACAAGAGCCTGGAACATAGTAGGTACTATATAAATGCTTCTCTCTCCAGCACCTCCAAGAAAATTTGGGTTGAGGTCATGCAGATATCACTCATGGAGGGTCTTTTGATTCTATTCTTGGATTTTAACCACGTCACAGGCTTCATCTGGAGGCAAATCACTTCTAATTATATTTGAGAGATACATATATTGCCTGGTGAAATGGTGTCTGCTTAAAACAAAAAGCATTTCTGTAGGTTTCTGATCTATTTACCACAGATTTCTAATTTATTAATTATGGGCCCTTACTCAGTCTACTAATCCTTTTCCTTCTTTTTGGCAAAGAAATGTTTACCTTTCTTTAGCTGCTTTAGGGTGACGAGTCCCGTGTTTCATTAGTATTGTATGGATTTAAAATATTGTTATTCATCACATTCTCCCCTTCTTTTTCAAAGGAATTCAGAGAGAAACACTTTTGGGAAATAGTCTGTTTCTTTTATACTTAATATTCTACAAATTGTTGAATAGGTTGAACAAATAGTTGAATAAAGATTTAAGATATAAACTCATTCTTTTTTTTTCTTTTTTTTAAACCTTTACCTTCCGTCTTGGAATCAGTACTGTGTATTGGCTCCAAGGCAGAAGAGTGGTAAGGGCGGGCAAGTCAAGTGACTTGCCCAGGGTCACACAGCCGGGAAGTGTCTTAGACCAGATTTGAACCTAGGACCTCCTGTCTCTAGGCCTGGCTCTCAATCTACCCAGCTGCCCTCTAAACTCATTCTTTGAAGGCTTGGTGAAATCATCTTTGGGAGAACTCCAGTAGCAGACAGGACAAAGGGGATGTATACTTCATCTATTCCAACATGACTGATTTCTTTTCCTGATAGCTATATTTTGAAAGCTTTTAGTTGCACATACCTTGAAGGCTATATGTGGTGTGTGGTATTTAAGCACGAGATTTGTATATTTCAAAGATTGAGAATATATCCAGGCAATTATAGACAACAGTCTTATCATAATGGTTCTGTTTCAGTTATTGAATTCATATGTATTTTGAGGTCTGTTTTTGTATTGAAATTTGTCAGTCTATGAAAGATAATGAGTTTCTGATGTTTCTAGCTAGCAGGAGGTATCTTGGTAGGTATTTGATCAAAGCATTAACATTTTTCAATATGCAGTGAATTTCTATAGTCTCCCTGCATAATCTGCACTGATCAGTCAGACTGGTTTTCTTAAAGAACACCTTTCTATAATTTTGAATGGTGATAACTATCAGCATTAGCTCTTCTATTCTATAAGCAATTTTGCTAGACTCCAAACATTTGTCATCCAAGAATTGGACAAATGTCTGGAGTCAAGCAAAATTGCTTTCTGTCTTAAATCTAAATCCTTTCATAGGTTCCACAGAGAGGAAAACCACTTCCAGCTACATTTGAGTGCTGTCAGCTTTTGCTATTATTCAGTGAAGTGATTTCTGCTTTTCTGAAAATATTTTTCTAAGTTTTTCTTTTTTTCTTTTTTTAACCCTTAACTTCTGTGTATTGGCTCCTAGGTGGAAGAGTGGTAAGGGTGGGCAATGGGGGTCAAGTGACTTGCCCAGGGCCATACAGCTGGGAAGTGTCTGAGGCTGGACTTGAACCCAGGACCTCCCGTCTCTAGGCCTGACTCTCAATCCACTGAGCTACCTACCCAGCTGCCCACAATTCTCAAAGTTTTTCAAACTGATGATCATTTACATTAAGAATATCTGTCAATCTTCTCCCTCCTTTTTGGCAACAAAGTGTTCCTCTTTTCATAGTTGCTTTTAGAAGGATGGAATCCGTCCTTTATCAAGACTGAATTCATTTTTGCAATGTGTGGTAAAGCATTGGATATTAGGTTAATATCTAGCCAATTATGCACAGTAGAAAAATTCAGATAAAGGCAACAACAAAAAAGTGGAAAAGAATCCAGAAAACAAATGCATACCAGAAATTCCAGATTCCTTTAATCAATATCAGAAAGTAGAAGTTAAAAAGGTAAGGTGACATAAGAAGTCAAAGCTACACAAAGAACAAGATGAATAATTTAACAACAATAAAAAAACTACAGTCTTGAGAAGTAAATAAATTGGATGTAAGAGAGAACCTTCCTAAAGAAGGAGAATTTCTGGTCATCTATACAGTTGAAAGAAGTCCAACACAAATGGATGAAACAAGAACCACAAGCTTATGTACCATTAACATCATGAACAAGAGAATAACACTAGCCAAGGGAGATGACAAATGCCAGCTTCACTGCTAAACTGTCAAAGTAGTTCAATGAAGATACATAATTACTTGCTCAAGTATTTCAGCAATTGCACATGAATAGCAAGCAAGGTTCCTCCTCTCAGGCATGAGCCTTATCCCACTTTTCTTAACATGAGGCATCACTATCTATTTCCAAAGATGAAAGTACCAATGAGACTCCCAAATACGAATCAATTATTTACATGCTTTATACAAAGCATCCATAGCTTATGTCATACACACAAAAATCTAGAAACACAAGAAAACAATTTATGAGCTGAAAACCAAAAAGTGGCAAAAAAGGACATTGTTGTAATTAAATAATTCATTAATTACTGAATAAGCTGCCTGAAAGCACATTAGGATTTATACTGTCTTTATTCATTATTACAAAACCTTCAACTCATGGCTTATTTATGTACTGTATATACATGAAATGGGTTCAAGTATAGTAAGAAGACTAAAATATCTTTTATCCACATAGAAAATTGTTTTCTTTTGAAGCACATCACCAATACAACACTATCAAGAAAAACAGATACAAAAACAAGGTATTTTTCAAGGAGTTTAAGTTAAACCCTTTCTGGTTGGTTCTGTCTAATCTTAAATCCAGTATCAATCATCTCTCCTAATCAGAACTTAAGTATGGCTTCCATATTAATAGTGAGTCAAACCCAAACATCTTATTAATTACTGAGTGTCCATGAATCAAGCTAAATGAATGCTGAGAAACAAATCCAAGAGAGGGTTGGCATTAATTAAGCCCTTACTATGTACCAAGCACATTAAATAGCCCTTTTATCTTATAGAATATCTTTCTCCAATGATATCAAAATGCCATTTGAAGTCAATAAAAGCATAAATTCTTAATGTATGCCAAGGAAAGTTGATGACTGAGGCTTTAAGCTTGAATCTGGAGGTCTCATTAAACTATTGGATGAAGCAAGATCTATAAACATACTGGTATTTGGCAAGGCAGTGTGAGCATCAAGTTATGTCTGGGTATGTCAAGAGACTTAATGGCATCCTGAAATCAAAGCTTAATTGGAAAAACTCATATAAAGCAACACCTATGAAATGATGTCTGAGCATATACTTTTAGAACTATAAAATGGACCACAGAGTTAGAGAAAAGAGCCTTACAAAAACCTGAACTATACAATATTAACAAGACACAGAACCCATTGTTCTAAGGCAGCTGCAGAAAGATTAATATTGTATTTCCAAAATAGGAAGCAGAGAAGTGGTATACATTCTTAAGACACATGATAAAATAGCTCAAACTCTTACGGAAACACTTTGGGTGAGACAATACTTCAACAAGTAACAATAAGGACAGATAATTATATGCCATTGGATTTGTCCAGTGAAACCTCAAGATGGAGCTTAGGAGATGGCTAAGATCCAAGAACAGAATTCAAAGGTCTCCAGTGGGCAACTTCTACATCAACTCAGAATACACAGCTGAGTCATGCAGGCCAATGCATACGGAGGAGTTTATGATGGAGGTCCAAGAACAGGAAACTGACACTAGGAATATATCTATAGATGAGTTATCCTTAAGGAACTTGGGTTCAATGTAGAGTACATAAGGAATGGTAAAAATTCTGTAATATATTAGTGCAGACTGTAAAAATATAGCACCTAGACTCCCTACCATGACGTGATGGCTAGAATCATATGAATCAGAATTTTACTCTGACAGTCTGATACATGACAAATGCCTTCACTACAAAGATAGCAGACTTCAAAATATTCTGAAGAACTCCCAAAATAAAACATCCAGCAATCTGAACATGACAGTAGACCAAAGTATTCCCCCTCGACCGATCAAACATAATAGCAATACATAAAACTTGAAGAATAATTTTAAGAGATGTCATCACATCAAATATTCATAATCTTCAAGTTACATGAATGTGAAACAATTTTAAAATATAAATCCCTGGCAGAGGAAAAAGGTAGGGAATGGGATATGGTGTGGATCATCCTCACTGTCTCCTAGTTGCTACTAGAGTTGTCCTAAGCATGCTTTAGTGAGCTTGGATGAGTTTAGTATTTTTATTCCACTATGAAAAGTATGATGAATCTACTTTTTATGCAGATGTGCAAGTGCCTATAGGACATTAAATATAAGACTCAAAACAGGATAGGGACTTGTCTGAGGACTGTTTCTGACTGAACCTGTAATGCATCAAAAAAGAACAAATGAGTAAGATAATGATAATGATTTTTTTTAAATGACAAGACTCAGGAGTTAAAAGACCTGATTTCTAATCCCCCAGCTTTGCCATTTGCTAGAACTAACACTGGATGACTCAATTCATCGTTTCAGACTTGGCTTTTCTCAACTGTAAAAGAGGAACAATACTTCTATTGCCTGTCTCACAAGGACGATGAGGATCAAACAAGACAACAGATGCAAAGTATTTTGTAATATGAAATTATTACTAAAACCAAAAGAAGGAAACCCCCTGAAAAAAGGAGCAAAATGGAAACAAAAGATGAGAATTTCTCTTCTGATACATGAATCTTTATTGGATGCAGCATTAGTTGCTCTTGGCTTGGTTTCCTGCAAACAAGCAGGAACTCTCAAAACAAGTCTTAGGTTTACCTGATTTTTCCCTGGGGGCTCCTACAGGGGCCAGAATCTCTCTTAGGGTCAGGATGGAATCACTCTGGCAGGGCATCCCTCTGCCAGATTCAGGTGCCAGGACATTTCTTCTAGGGGAGAGAGGGGAGGAAGCCCATAACTCTGAATGGCAAATGGATCGGTGTCTATTTGCCAAGTTCTAGATATGGGGCTAATGATGGAGCTCTTGAACATCTAGAAGCAAGGGAATACTACTAAATGTTGTGCCCATTAGAATGGAGGCAAAGCAGGCTGTAGACTCATAATGTTCAAATAGAATTGGAAATGATAAGGCCTACATACAGCCTCAGACAAAATCCCTCTGATCCTACTGCATTCTGTTTTCCTCCCAAGCTTCTGAGTACGATTAAGTCATGTAGACCCAAAATAAATCAGACTGTATCTAAAGCAATGTTTCTCAAATCAAGGACAAAGGCATGATTCTGTATCTTGGAACTACAAAGTCCTAAATGGTTTGGTGTTGGCAGCAAACCTCTATACATAGGAACAGAGTGAAATGGTCTGCTATGGCCATCCTTTCTAGTCTTGATGTTCTGCTGCTGCATACAAGATGACTGTGGTATTCTCAATAGCTATTTGAGTATTAAAAATGAATTTGGTAACAGTCTAGTGATACTTGTATTGTAGTCAGTAAAGGGTCATTTCCAAGGTGGGAGGGATGAGATAGGCCAAAAGGAAAAACATAGTTTTATGAGCTCATAGACCAGATCTTGAAAATAAATGTAAA
This sequence comes from Gracilinanus agilis, assembly GCF_016433145.1. Lineage (NCBI taxonomy): Eukaryota > Metazoa > Chordata > Mammalia > Didelphimorphia > Didelphidae > Gracilinanus > Gracilinanus agilis. Next base: position 289,436,222 of record NC_058134.1, read on the forward strand.
CAGTGAAGCCAGAGGCTTCCAGGTCACAAGTAAGCAAACTGGAAAGCACAGGGAAGGCAAGAGGCCCTTCTTGGAAGGTAAAGCAGATCTGTTTACCTATCTGAAAAGCTCCTCACTCTATTAGAATTATGTCATAGAGCTGGACAGTGACTTTGGCCACAACCACATAACCAAGGTGTCCTTCCACCTTCTCCTTGGCACTGACCAGCACTGACTGAGTTCTATCCCCTCCTCCTATCCCCCGAGCACCTTCATTTTCTTGGCATGAAGCTTCTCCTCTTTCAGGTGTTCACGGAGGATCTCCCGGTGGTTGACCTCCTGCTCCTGAGCAAACTCACAGAGCGTGTAGCTTCGCACAGAATTGTGCCGCTGGGCCATGCCCAGAGAACTCCCGCCTTGGCTAGGCACACTGGTGAAGCCCTGGCGCCTGGCAAAGTAGTACACCGTCACCTGATCGAAGCGCACATTCTTTCTCCGGAGTTGTTTCTGCCGCTTCAGGATAGATGTGGCTGAGGGCAAAGGACAGAGCACAGTATGCAATCCAACCCAGAATGGACCAACACCTTTAATTTTGTGTCCACCTCATCTCTTGAGGTACTGTTTAGAGTGAAACCCCATCCTTTAGCCCTCTCAATTCTTCTTTCTCCATTCCCATCACAAGGAATAAAAATGTTCAAAGGACATTCAAAGGACAAAATGGTCAATTTAAAAGGCAGAAAAATACATTGTTGAGAGTGACACATAAAAAAAATTTGAGATACTAACTCACATCCAACAATTTTGGGGGGGAAAAAGGTAAACGAAGATAGAAAATAGGCACAAATTACATTTGGTGTAGCTGTAAATTGGGACAATCTTTTGGGAGAGCAATCTGGCAATTTTAGCAAGTTATGTAAGCAATTATGCCCCATAAGATCTCAATTTTAGGAATGTCTTATGTGATTAAAAATGGAAAAAACTTATCACTTCTAGGTCTTTTGACTAAGATCAAGTTATTAAAAGGGAAAAAAATCCATGCAAAAGTATTCATAGCTTTTCAATACAAAAAAATTATGTCTAATGATTAGCAAATAAATTGTGGTGCTGTTTTTCAGTCATTTCAGTTGTGACTGATTCTTCATGACCCCATTTGGGGTTTTCTTAGCAAAAATACTGGAGTGGTTTGTCATTTCTGTCTCCAGCTCATTTTGCAGTTGTGGAATTGCGGCTAGCAACTGCAACCAAATTTGAACTTAGGCCTTCCTGACACCAGGCCTGGTATCTGTCCACCTAGCTGCCCCAAATAAATTGTGGCTTACCAATATAATAAAATGTTTCAACATAAAATGGCAAATATAAAAAATTTCACAAAATGTTTAAAAACTTAAGCGAAAGAAGTTTTTAAGTGCACAAAGAGTTGTGAAGAGATCATAGAATGATTTGTTATAATTTATCAACACATGTTTTTCTTCCACCAAAATTTAATTTCTGTGAAGATCCTATTCCAATGTCCTATTGTAGCCATAGTTTTCAAAGTTTTCAAAAACTAAAAAAACAAAAAAAAGTTTTCAAAGGCTATTTGAATAGAATTTTAGTTCTTTAAGTTGAACAGTCTTTAAGTATAGGCTCAGTAATGTTCTGTATGTTTTATCCTAGCTAGATTAAGAGAGGCTCATCACTAGAAGTTCAGAGAACAATAATTTATGATTACTTCCAATAGCTACTTGTGTCAGTGGAGGGAAGAACTGCATTGACAAATTCATAAATCTTTAAAATATCAAAATTTAAATAGCTTTTACCATTTTACTTGGGGTATCATTCTGCATATTGTTTGTATCTGTTGAGATTGTTACTGGATTCATGTTTGGATTTTTTAAAAGTGAGGATAGTAAACAGTGGACTTTGTATTTTTTCCTTTTTAAAAAAAAACACCTTGCCTTCCACCTTATCAGAAGAGCATCAAGGGCTAGACTATGGGAGTTGACTTCCCCAGGGTCATACAGCTAGAAGGTATCTGAGGACAAATATGAACCCAGGACTTCCTTTCTCTGGGCCTGGCTCTCAATCCACTGAGCCACCTAGCTTCCCCTAAGGAGCTCTGTATTTCTACAAGTTACCCAGGCATCATTTACATCTTGGTACAGTTGTACATTCCCACACTTTGTGAATCCTGGAATCTTACATGTCATAGTATAAGTAAGATTAACAGAAGCAAAGTTATTCTGAACCTAGGAAATCGGAGTAGTTAAATGGTTCCAGGAGAGGTTCTGTATCAAAAAAAGCAGGAAGGCTCAAGAATAGGCTCCCCAGTCCCCTCAGCTGTTAGTGGCCCCTCTCTCATCAAATTACTTTGCATTAATCTGTATAAGTATTGTATATCACCTTTTATTAGAATGTCAGCTACTAAAGGGCAAAAATGATTTCATTTTTGTATCCCCACAACTTAGTTTAGTACCTTGTACACAGAGCTTTAATTGAACTGAAGCTAAGCAGAGGCAGTTTTCCCAAGAGCCCACAAAATGCCAATAGCTGCATCATCCACTCCAAGAGAGTTTAAGTACAAAGAAGTGACAGCCTACTCACGTGTAAAGCCTGCAGTGCTAGGAGGGTTGAGACTGTCACAACTGTCAGCACTGTCGCTGCTAGAGATCTCATCATCTGAGTTAGAAATGGAAGAGCCCACATCCACATCTTCGAATTTCCTCTTGAGACTCGAGCTCGTGAATGCATCCATTGGTCTTGAAGGGGCTTCCTTGGGGAGCCCACTACAAAGGCCCTAAAGCCCCCATGCACCATCAGCTAGACAGGCTCATGAGGATCCTGCTTGGAAAGAAAGGAGTGGGGAGAAATGGGTAGTAGCATTATCCCTGTTATGAAACCTAGAGCCACATATCAGTGCTCCCCTACACCCCCCCCCCCGCAATGAATAAAGGGCTTAAAGCCCCTAAGTGGACAGGGCTAGAGTATGACCTAGACCAGTCTAAGATGGATCTATTTATTATCAAACTCTTTCAATCTTCTTTCCATCACAGTTCTTCCTTGTTTCCCCCATATCCTAAACTATTTCCTGATTTTGTTTTCCCTCAGCTCCCAGAGCTTTATGGAAAACAATGGAATGAGAACACAGATACAGAACAGGTTGAAAATTCTGTTACAATCACAAAAAAATGACAGACTATTTCATAAGCACATAGGCGCATGATGAAGACTGTCTGAGATATTCATCTCCACAGTACAAATCTTTTACAATATCCTATGAGTACCAGCCCACACAGACCCTAGCAAACATGATCAACTATGAGCCCTAGGATTTTGAAGGCCCAATAGAAGTGGCTTCTCCCTAAAAACAAAAGTTTGGAGCCTCTGCTCCTTGACTTTTAGAATTAGAAATTTTGTCAATTTAAATGCTTTTCCAGTCAGATACCCCACCCTTTTTGGGTCAGCCCTACATGTGACAGTAGAAGAGAAGGCCAGAAATAGATTTGTCTAACCCTCATATGTCCCTCAATACTTCCCAGGAGACTTTTTAGGTTCTCAGTTCCCTGGGATGCCACTAGCCATAAATTATCTTTCCTTAGCCTCTACAGAATATTCTTAAAAGGTTTGGATTAAGATGCATAGTGTCTAGGCAATGAAAAGGAAGAATGAGATATGGGGCTGTCCTATGTCTTCTTTACATAGATAACTACCAGTTATATAAGCAGCCCTAATCCTCCTGAGTTACAGCCCAGTAACAACAGTTGCCCTCTGGGTCATTTCAAATTGGATTTCCCTTTCCCCATAACTCATTCTTTTCATAAACACTCCTATTTCTGCTTTATCATCATTATTCCATTCTTCTCTTTCATCCTTCCCTATCTCTCAAGCACACAGCCACCATCTTTAATTCAAGACCTGGTTACCTCTTGGCTAGGCTACTGCAATATAAACACCTCACTCCTCTTCCTTACTCCAATCTATCCTCCAGCAAGAGTCAAAATGTACTCCAATCTATCCTCCAGCAAGAGTCAAAATGTTTTCCTAAAGCTAGGTCTAACCGTGTCACTTCAGCAATTGTATTCAATGTAGCATCAAATGGGAACTCTTCTGTGTGGCAATTCAAGTCCGTGGACATCACTCCCCTTTACACATATTACTATCCAGCCAGATTGTTCTTGTTCCTTTTCCTCGTGCCATTTCAGTGGCTCTGTACAGGCTGTCTCTCCTACTTGGAAGGCATTCCCTTCTCAATGATACCATGTTAGATCCCCGGACTCCTTCAAGATTCCAGCAACAGCTTCTGTATGAGGCCTTTCCTGATCTCTATGGCTGCTGGTATTGTGGCCCCAGTTACTATCCATCTATGACAGGATAGAAGGTCTTTAAGAACAGCAGGGACTGTTTCACCTAATAGTAAGTGCTTAGGAAATGCTTGTTGATTATGACAATTTGTCATCTGTGCACGAAACTTAAGTCCTGAGACCTATAAAGAAGCCAGCTTGGGAAAAGAAACATGAAAAGGAGGTGAAAGAATTTTGTTCTGAGCAGATTACCTCAAGAACACACACAGGTACATGGCCAAAGGGTTTGTCTGAATCAGTCCCCTCCAATTTCCTGGAGGATGGAAGTTGTTTCACAGAATGTCAGGCACAGAGCCTAGAAGCAGGTTCTCTTCCTTGGAATCAGTAATACCCAGATTGCCCAGACTATGATCTCACTGGTTGCTAATTATGCAGCAGGAATAACAACACTGCCCAGAAAGACTGGGCTGCATATGACTGCAGAGCAGCTACCAAGAGCGTGCTAGGTGTCAGGGTTTCCTGCTGAGGGGCCAGGATGCTCCTAGCAACAAACCTGTTTCTGATGGCCCACCACTGCAACAATCTCCAGCAAAGGACAGCTGTGCTTGGTTTCTTTCAACTGCCTGTGCAAATGTCCCTACTCAAGGACTAATTTAAACATCTAGCCAGCTTTGGTACATCCTATATGGGAGAGTAATCATTCTGGTTTGATCAGGCCTCAGCAAAATTTTGCATATCTTGTGAGGATCTGAACCATAAATAGGTTTAAGTAAGTAGGTCTCATTCAGGACCCCCTCAGTTGCCAGTAAAATCAGCACATGCCTAAAGAAATTAAACCAGGAGGGAAAAAAATAAGGCTCTAGATAAGTAATAATTTTAATTAAAATGAAAGTGTAACCCACAGTCCTACTAACCCTATTCTTCAGATTTCAGATGTCCAGATCTATCAATGCCGAGACACAAGAAAGAATAGAATGAGCTCAAGGAAAATGATGGCTGGTATTCCCTCCAGAGTCAGAAGGACTCAGTTCAAATCTTAGAACTTCCATTTATGACCCAAATTACCTTGGGAAATTTACTTAACTTCCTTAGGCCTCAATTTCATTGACTGTAAAACAAAGGAGTCGAAGGGTCTTTTCAGATCTAAATATTTTAACATTTAATATTAATAATAATTAATTTAATATTAGATTTATCTCATGAAAGCTTTGAATGAACTTAAACATTTCTTTCCACCTGATTGTCAACAATATATTAAATTTCACATATTCAAAGCATGCATGAAAATATTAGATTTTCTTTCCTATTACATTCAATAAATACTTTGGCTGCCACGAGAAACCAAATTAAATGGAAATCCCCACCTACTCAGATAGGGTTTAAATGCCAGGGTCAGACTTTATTCACAACAAGCTCTGATGAATGCTGCAATTAGGTGAGTGGTCTTTCCCTACACTTAGGGGTGGTAAATGACTCAAAAGTAGCTTATGGGTTATAGATTCTAAGACTGAAGGTATGAGTTTAAAAAAAAAAAAGAAAATAGCTTAGTGGCCTACTTTTGAATTCTATGTGATCTCTATCACCTTCTAGTATCTTAGTCATACACCCTCATGGCTCTCATCTCTTCGGATCATATTTATCTAGATGGAGAACACTGGCAGTTGTTGGTGGCCTTTATTAAATGTTGGTACTTTAACTATTCCATACACCTAAATGTTTCCATACCAAATGCTCATTAGAAATATTTGGGCCCGACCTGGGGGAAGCCTTCCAAGCTCACATTTGTCTGATCAGTCAGTTGAACATATTGTACTTTGTACCCAATATAGTGATGCTACTTTGGTCCTCTTCAAGTATGAAGGACAACCAACCAACCAACCAACACCTAGATGGAAGTACTTAGTACTTCTAAAGTACTTCTAAATACTGCCTTTTAGCTTAGTCTTGTCATAAGCCATCTGTCTATCTTAGCCTAAAACCAGTTGCAGCCTTAATTTTCAATTTACTTGTCCTGTCTCTTTTCACAAAATCTTCCCATTCCAAATATCTTGGAGCTTGACACTTCTTCAATAACCTGAAATGAGTGGGGTTTTTTTCTCTTCAATATCTGGCAAAGAAAAGGTCTTAGTTCTCTTTTCACCTTACCAAATTCATTTTTCGAATCTTATGTGAAAATCCATCTTTATGCAAATAGTTTCCCCCTGCCTTCTTCAGACATACATATAAATTCAATTACCCAAATAAATCACTGCACTATTTGGAAATAAATTTCATTTCCAACATCAGAGATACAACCTATTGGCCTGTTAAAATATCAAAATGAATAACTCTCAAAATATGAAATGATCTTTCAAGAATCAGAATGGGCAACTGGCATAAATGCTGTTACTTTCTATGTTGCATTTAGAGGTCCCTTTACAACAACTATTCCCATCAGTCTAAAATTACCATAGTTGTTATGAAGAAGCACAAGGCAAGATCATGAAAAAAAAAAAAAACTAGACTAAAAAAATAGGGTTTCCCAATGCCTGAATTTTAATAAAAGACTCAACATATGAAAAAGATGATACTTTCTCAGGATCCTTAAGCTTTCTTACTCCTATCTTTGTGATGCATGGGATGCCTAGGAAAAATGTTTTGAGGTAACAAATGTATGTTCAAAGCTGATGAATGAGTTGCTCTTTAAGAAAATGAAAATAATTAAGAAAGTACAGCTTTTGACTTTTCTGTGTTAAAAAGTCCTGAAGAACTTTCTTTTTGTTAAGACAAAGCCATTAAAACAAAGTTACTCCTCCTAGGATAGTCTCTCTGTTGGGATGTAGAAGAGCTTTCAGTGAAAGGTCAGTAAACCAGAAAGAGTTTGGGGAGCTCCTCTTTCCAACTAGCACTAAAGGCTCTCTTTGTGATGGTCCTGAAGGTTACCTGCATCTCTTGTTCAATGATGTTCAGAGATGAAGCCCCTAGACCTTTATTTTACAAATAAGGAGGTGAAGGCCAGGAGAATACAAGTGAGTTGGCCAACAAAGGCCAACTTTAGCTGTCTTCTGCTTGGGGTGAAGGTCCTAAATAAGGTGGGGCACTCTTGACCAGATCCTTTCTCAAACTCTTAGGATTGATCCATCATCAAGCTTTAGGAGATGTTTTCTCTTACCTGAACTGGGCATTTAAATGTGACTCATCTCTCGTTTCTTCCTGTTTTCTAAACTAAAATCCTATCGTGGACAGAGGCTGTTCTCTTTCTCAAAGTTCCTCCCCCCCCCCCCCCCCAACTTCTAACCCTTCCGCTTTTGGAGCACAAGCTATGGGAATAAGTCAAGATAGACGGCCGAGGACACCAGGAGAGCCCAAAGGCTGGCACACAACAGTCCAGCCCTGAGGCCCTGCAGGATGGGCATTGAGGACCAAGGTCGGAGGAAAGCCTCATCCGCGGTGGACTTAACTCGTCCAAACTGACAACTGCAGGACAAAAGCCGGGCGTTCACGAGAACGCTGTCTTCAGAGTTTGCAGCAGCAAGTACGCTGGCGGCTCGCTGGGGAGACAGGCACTCAAGCCCTAAACAGGAGGGCCCCGGTGGGCAAAAATGGAGCCGAGAATGGGATAGATATGGTAATAAAGACGAGGTCACCTGCTGGTACCTAAAGACTAGTGGAATGGCTATCGCCGCTTTAGCAGTACCCTTCAGCGATTAGCCCAGGGTCCGGCATACAGAAAGGAGACATAGACGACGAGCCGCCCGATGGGCATGCGATGACCTCGTCCCTTTCCTGCCCACCTCGCTCCCTGCTGCTCAAAACCCAAAACCAAAACCCCCTCCCCCACCGCAGCTCCCCAATCAGCTCCCACCCCATCAGCTCCCAGGGCCGGGCCTTGACCCCCTGCCGCCCCTCCGCCAGAGCCTACCTGGCCTCCGA
>NC_058134.1:289444892-289459990 GCF_016433145.1 Gracilinanus agilis
GAGAGAGAGAGAGAGAGAGAGAGAGAGAGGAGGGAAGAGATTGTCGATTTCAACCACAAACATACCTAAAAAGGTTAGAAACAAAATGGAAAATTACTGACTCCTTTTCACTACCATAATGCTCTATTGCCAGAAGTCTATTGACTTTTCTCTTTTTTTGTTTCATATTACTGTATGTGTAGTCTTTTATGACTTAAGTTTTTATTTGTTTTACATCTGGTCATCAAAGCATCTTATATTTACATTTTAACGTTTCATTAATTTTTTATATTATTTTTCAGGGCTGTGCACACGTGAGATTTCTGGAATTGTCTCCAACATTCAGTTAATTTAGATAGACTTAAAATGTAATTTTCCTTTCCAAACCAACAATATAACCAAAAAAATTTATCACTTAAAATATATTCCCCTTTTCTTTCATTTTAAATATTATAGATTTTATAATGTGTGCTTTCCTTATTGGTGCTAAGAAAAATGCCAAAAATGAAAAAAAGCCCATCTGTGTAATTGTACCTTGGTGTCATTAGATCAATTGTTCTGAAATAATAGCATTATATGGCTACTTTAAAAAAAGGAAAGAAAAATACCAGGGGAAATGTAGATATCAGAGATGGACACTTACTAGCTGACTTTGGACAATCAATCAGTGATTATTTTTAAGCTGCTATTATATGCTTATGTGTCTCTGACATTTCTAGGTAGGGGGGTTATAAGAAGAAAGAAGGAAAGAAGAAAGAAAGAAAGAAAGAAAGAAAGAAAGAAAGAAAGAAAGAAAGAAAGAAAGAAAGAAAGAAAGAAAGAAAGAAAGAAAGAAAGAAAGAAAGAAAGAAAGAAAGAAAGAAAGAAAGAAAGAAAGAAAGAAAGAAAGAAAGAAAGAAAGAAAGAAAGAAAGAAAGAAAGAAAGAAAGAAAGAAAGAAAGAAAGAAAGAAAAGAAAACCTATCCGAATCTGACTAGTATACAGAAGCCAGTGGAAATCACAGAAATCACTCTGCTTCCTTTCTTTGTGTTGGTCGAGCTAAAACCATTCTACCATTAGACGGGTTCCTTTGAGTGTCTGAAATTTTGAATGATCTCAGCCTTTCAAGAAAAGAAACTGAGTCCCAAGGAAGGGTCAAGTTCACAGGATGAGAGGAAAAGAAAGCAAATAGCTCATCTCCCAGATTTCTTCTCCTCTAGAGCTGGTGGATTCACAGAAATCATGAAAGATAAACCCCAGAAACACCTGGATGAGCCTTTTAAGGAGGAAAGGTGAGGTTGCAGGAATGCAGGATTACAAGAAATCAAAACTGGGCAGGTGCCACCAGCTGGAGAGGGAAAAGGGCCAACCCTCCCTCCTTTGTCCCTCACATTTTTTGTTGGGGGTGAAAAATAGAGCTGGGACAGGGCACTTTATTAAAAGACCAAGGAGTATCTGGGAACTTGACCCAGGGCAAGAGTCCAGTCCAACTGGGGTAGGAGGGGGGGACACTCTATTTCCAGAGCCAAGCTGGAAGCTGAGGGGAAAGGGAGCTCAGAGTCTCTGGTGTCACTCCCACCAAAATCCTCTGCATTCATTACTGTCCAATCCTGCAGAATAAAGGCTAAAAATCCAGCAGGGCTTGATTTCTTCAAGACCATGCAGGGCAGACCCCAGGAATCCTGTTTCCTTGATTAGTTTCCTCCCCCAATCCCCTCCCCCATCTCTTCCTACTGGTAGAGACACTTTAACCATCTCTGCTTCACCCTCCCCAATGCCCACCTGGAAAAAGTCATCAGCAACTCAGGTTTCTCACTAGAAGGAATGGGTTGGGTTTGGGCACCTTTGTGTGCACTTTGCTGCCCCCTTGTGTTACTATAGGGTAGCGGGGAAAGATGCTGGCAGAGAAGGGAGTGTCGGGGCAGACATTGAGGACCAGGATCAGGAATATGGGTGAATTGGCCACAAACCTCACCCCCCACCCCTGCTTGAATCTATTTGTTTCTCTGTTGCCTGAATTCCCCCAGTGTCTACCCTGTGACTAACCCTTGCTCTAACCCCAAAATAAAAGCAATTATGATCCCAAAACCTTTAGCTGATTGATTTGTGATTCTCTCTGTCTCCAAACTCAGCTGGTGTATGTGTGTGTGTAGGGGGTTAGGGAGGGAGACTGAATTCACTTGGCTTCACAATAATGCTAATTTTCTCAATCTATTATTATTATTCTTTTCAGCTATTATTACTAATTCTCTAGATCATTTTTATTTATCATTATTTTTAGTTACTATTACTAATTCTTTAGATCTATTATTGGTTAGTGCCAGAGCCAATGTTTTATAACTTATGATTCCAACCTGGGTGGTTTATCCACTAAAGCTCAGCTGCCTAGGAAAGTGCTAGACAGAAGAAGCAGCCTCTACTCCATTTTAGGTAAAGAAATCAGCAAGGGTAAGGCTCTTACAGTGAAAGGGGAAAAGATTGGAGGGCAGTCAGCAATATTTATTAGGTATCTACTGTACCTCCTACAGAGAAAATTCAAAGAAAAAAGGAAACACCATCCATGCATACATAAAGCATGAGAACACAAAGAAACATATTACCAAGTATAAATTCATATGCTCTGAATTGAGCCTAACATCCTGAAAAATATAGATTCATGGAGTGTCCAGAGTGAAAAGAACATTTAATTTTTGTTTTTTTTAAGGGAAGAGATGTGCATGGATAGGACATGCCATATCGTATGGCTTTGAGCTTTAGTCCCTATTTCCAACTATCTTAAATGTCTATAAATACCTAGTAATTGTTCAATATGTGTCAGAGGTAAAACTTGAACCTATGTCCTGATAGAAGATTTCCACTTATAGGAAAATGAAATCAAGTCAAAAATGATTTGTTTGAAGGGGATAGGAGGAGCATGAATCAGGTAACCATGTTAAAAATGTATATTAATAAATGTTAAAAAAATGATTTGTTATGGGGCAGTTAGGTGGCACTTCAGGAAAAGACCAGAGAAAGGTCAGGTTCACAGAATAAGGGAGAAAGGATGCAGATAGCCTACCTCCTTCAGGGGAAAGGGCACAGGAGCCTTTGGATAGAAATCCAAAGTAGAGAGGTCTTGGGTTCAAATATGTCCTCAGACACTTCCTAGTTGTATGACCCTGGGCAAGTCACTTAACTCCTTTGCCTAGCCCTTGTTGCTTTTCTGTCTTAGAATTAATTCTAAAAAAGAAATGTTGGGGTTTTTTAAGTATTTATTAAGTGCTTACTCTGTGCTAACTACTAGGCAAAAAAAAATGATTCCTGCCTTCTAGGATCTTGAAATCTGGGGGTGACAACATACAAATTGTATTTACATATTGCTGTGTACAAACAAGACACATACAGGATAAGTTGAAGATGATTCCAGAAGGAAAACTCTACCACATGAGGCAACACATATTTTGGAAAACTACCTTATTTCTTTCATTTGTGTGTCAATTGTACCAGTTCCCACTCCTGACTCACTCCCATGCCTCTTTTTTTCTGTTCCCCTTGTCCATATATTTGCTAAAGAAAGCATCATGCCATGCTTACTGAGTTCAAAACAAATTTTTGCTATCTAACTTCCGGTAGGCTCTCTCTCCTGCTTGGCAATCCTTTTTTCACTTGATTTTTTTTTCATATCCACAACTGCTATTTAAAGTTATTTACATTCTTTAAGCCCTCACTCCACTCCTTTTTTGTTTTTTTCTTTATTCTTGGAAGATGAACTCACTCCTTTTGTTTTTAAGTTTTGTTGATGGCTATTTAAAATATCACGATCATTTCCAAATATGCCCTGCCTTCCCATAATCTAATAGGGAGTTTTCATCTGTAACAAAGGCAAAAAAACAACCACCCTACAGTTAAGCAAAAACAATCAACCCACTAACAGCATCTTATAACACATGCAGCATTCTACACCATACATATTCCACCACCTTTTCAGTGAAAGAAAAAAAAGTACATCTCAACTTTTCACCAGGGTCCAGATGGCTTTTTGTTTAATTTTACTATTTTTTTGGTGTATGTTGTTGTAATCATACATATAGTTTCACAGTTCTCCTTACTTAATCATAATAAATCCGTTTACGTTTCATCTTTTTTCTCTAAATTCCTCAAAGCTATAAATTCATTTTTTAATTATATTTTTATTTTGAATATTTTCCTCTAGTTACATGTTTCATGTTCTTTCCCTTTCCCCAAACTCCCCTAATCCCCCTTAGCTGATGCACAATTCCACTGGGTTTTACATGTATCATTGATTAAGACCTAATTCCATATTATTGATAGTTGGACTAGAGTTATCATTTAGTGTCTTCATCCCCAATAATATCCCCATCAGCCCATGTGTTCAAGCAGTTGTTTTTCCTCTGTGTTTCTCTTCCCACAGTTCTTCCTCTGAATGTGGCTAGTTTTCTTATAAGTCCTCAGCCTTGCTCTAGACTCTAGATTGCTGCTAGTAGAGAAGTCTGTTGTGTTCAATTGTACCACAATGTATCCGTCGCTGTGTACAATGTTCTCCTGGTTCTGCTTCTTTCACTCTGCATCACTTCCTGGAGGTCATTCCAGTTCACATGGAATTCCTCCAGTTCATTATTCCTTTGAGCACAATAGAATTCCATCACTAACAGATACCACAATTTGTTCAGCCATTCCTCAATCGAAGGACATTCTCTCATTTTCCAATTTTTTGCCATCACAAAGAGAGCGGCTATAAATATTTTTGTACAAGTCTTTCTCCTTATTATCTCTTTGGGGTATAAACCAAGCAGTGCTATGGCTGGATCAAAAGCAGATAGTCTTTTAAAGCCCTCAAAGCTATACATTCTTACAGAACAATACTATTATATTACATTCACATATCACAAAAATTGTTTAGTCATTCTTGATGAGCAGCCAATTTCCTACCAGTACATTGCTACCACCAAAAAAAATATTGGTATGGGGGTAACTAGGTGGCTCAGTGGATTGAGAACCAGACCTAGAGACAGGAAGGCCTGTGCTCAAATATGGTGTCAGATACTTCCCTAGCTATGTGACCCTGGGCAATTCACTTAACACCCTTTGCCACTCTTCTGCCTTGGAACCAATGCATAGTATTTCTAATGGTAAGAGTTGGGTTTTTTTTTTTAATTAAAGTATTTTCCTTCTGCCTATCTTTGATCTCTTGGGTCTATATACCCATCAGTGAAATCTCTGAATCAAAAGTTTTGGCCATGTTAGTCACTTTTTCCCACATAATTCTGAATTTTTTCCCAGAATTGTTGGAATAGTTCATAGCTCCACCTGTTTTCCCTAAACTCTTCTAAGGATGACTTTTCTCTCTTTTGTCATCTTTACCAATTTGCTGGTTCTGAAGCAAAAGCTCAAAGTTATTTTGATTTGCATTTCTCTTAATATTAGTGATTTGGAACAATCCTTCACATGGCTATGAATCGTTTTCAATTCTTTCAAAAACTATATCAGTCCTATCATTTGACCACTTACCCATCGGGGCATTAGTCAACAAGTATTTATTAAGCCCTATTATATTCCAGCCATTGTACTAAGCAATGGGGATATAAATATCAGAGGCAGCACCCCAGAAAGACAACAGCAATATGGAGAGTCCATTGCAGAGACTGATAGAACAATAGAACTTGAGGAAGCAAATGTAGTTAAACCAGAACAAGTATTTCAGGGTATAAGATATCCATCCGCAGGTACAGCAGGCAAGCTTCACTGGTCTTAGGGCAAATAAAGTGCTCTGTGCCATCCATTGCTGGATAAGGTTAAGCCAATGGATGAGAAATTTCCCAGCTGCAAAGAAGAATCAAACTTGAGAAAACTCAAATCAGTCTCCCCCCAGGATACCTTCCCTGTGTGGGGGCTACTGAAACCAAGATGGCACCCAGACTCGAGGGCAAGCAATTCCAGAGAGTCTGCTGGGATAAGGAACAAGCGACGAGACTACTCTGGAGAAACCAGGGATTACAGACACTAATGATGGCGATAGCGAGGGGGTGAGGAAGCCGAGTTACTTTCCGCTTCATCGGTGACCTGGATGAACATAAGAGTGATGTGTGCACCGAGAGGCTGAATCCTTGAAGAGAAGAAGGAAACAGATGAGACCAGATTTGGAGCTTCCTCCCATACCGCCATCCCAAAAGTGAACTTGACCTCAGTGCTATTTCCATGTGGCTTCCTTCCACCTGGTGTCGTTGGACCCCACAGAGAAGTGACAGGAAAGACTGGAAATGTGACTTGCACTATTGTCCTGAACAGTGGATCCTCGAGATGGACGTGGCACATGCCTGGGAGCAATTCACAATATCTGCCTCATAGATTCCAGACCTCTTCAAGAGCGGTCACACACACACACACACACACACACACACACACACACACACACACACACAAATTCCTCTTATCTGTGTTGGAAGAACTTAGAAAAAAAAATCTAAAAGAACTGCTAATTAACAGTATCAGCTCTGAGTCTTGCTTACCTGCGTGCATTATCTTTTTGGCCCTAAATCTTTCACATCCTTTCCTTAAAAAGGGGAGTTGAGTCCAAGTGGCTGAGGGGAATTTTGGAGGGGTGGATATCATTTTCTAAGTAGTTTGATTAAGTACTGAGAACATTCTTTTCTTCAGATAAGTCTGGAGGACTAAGTAAGAGGAATATTTTTCTTTCTTAATGTTTTCTGTTTAACTAAAAAAGAAGTTTATAATATGCGTCCTCATTTGTCACTCCTAGGATTCATTCAGGGCAGGGAAGCGTCTGCTCTCCTCTCTTTTCTAGAGAGAATCAGCTGTCCTTTTTTTAAAAAAAAAAAAACATAATTCTAAGACAGAACAGCAAAGACTAGGCAGTCAAGGTTAAGTGACTTGTCCAGGGTCACACGACCAGTTAGTACTGAAGCCACTTTTGAACCCAGGTCCTCCTGACCAGCACCTATTCACTGTGCTATCTAGTTGCCCCTAATCAGAGGTGTCTTTCTTTAGTCGAGTGATACTAGCCTCCGGGCTAATTCTCTTGAGCATTTTCTTGTCTTCTCTTTTTAAACCCTCACCTTCTGCCTCAGCATCAATACTAAGTATTGGCAGAAGAGTAATAAGGGCTCTGACTTCTCCAGGATCACACAAGCTGGAGACTGTCAGAGGCCAAATTTGAACTCAGGACCTTCCATCTCCAAGCCTCGTTCTCCACCCACTGAGCAACCTTCCTGCCCTTGGGCATTTTCTTTGGTTGTAATCCATGCCCAGAATGTTCTCCCTCCTCCATTCCAACTGCAGACCTCCCTGACTTCAAGTCCCAAATAAAATCCCATCTTTTACTGGAAGTTTTCCCTAACCTTTTAGCACCATTTGCTTGTTGTCTCTCCCATTCGACTGTGAGCTCCTTGAGGACAAGGACTGCCTTTTGCCTCTTTTTGTATCCCCAGAGCTTATCACATTGTCTGATGCTTAGCAGACTCTCTATAAATGTTAATTGATTGATTTCAGCCATCCATCTCACAAATTCTACTCCGGCTACATCTGCTTCCCTTTAAGAAAAATGTTCTGAGCCCTAAGATCGTAGGACCAAAAAGATAAGGCAGAAAGACTGGCTATGTTCTTGTAATGGGAATCATCATCATCATCATCATCTCACCTCCTATGTCACAGGGTTATTACAAAGAAAGTGCTTAGCAAAACTTAAAGGGGGGGGGGGCAGCTGGGTAGCTCAGTGGAGTGAGAGCCAGGCCTAGAGACAGGAGGTCCTGGGTTCAAACCTGGCCTCAGCCACTTCCCAGCTGTGTGACCCTGGGCAAGTCACTTGACCCCCATTGCCCACCCTTACCACTCTCCCACCTATGAGACAATACACCGAAGTACAAGGGTTTAAAAAAAAAAAAACTTAAAGGGGCTGTACAGATAGAAGGGGGGGGGGTGTTGCTTTTGTCATTTGGCCCTCTGCTTCCTATAGGAGAGTCTCAGTGTTCTCTGTTAAAAAGAATGGATACCCTTACCAACTCTTCTACCTATAAGTCAATACACAGAAGTTAAGGGTTTAAAATTAAAAACAAAACAAACAAACAAACAAACAAAAAAAAAGAATGGAGAATTCTGTCTGTCACCGCTATAGAGCCAGGGATGGCGTTCAATTTACGCCAGCAGTATCCTAGCTGACTGTCCCTCATGCACAGCATTCCATTTCTCACCTCCATGAGCCTTTTGGATCTTTCTCATGCCTGGAATGCACTTCTTCCTCACCTCTGCATTACAAACTCCCCTCTTCCTTCAAGACATAACTGGAGCATCACCTTCTACGTAAAGCTTTCCCTTAGCCTTCCCAAAGGACCTCCTCCTATTCATTATAAATATATTTATGGGTATCTCTTCTAAAAGCAATATAAGCACCAAAGGTACAGATGCTTTCACTCTTTCAGTATCCAGAGCCCTGGAGCCCACAAGGATGTCCCAGTTTCTGTAAAATACATTGTCTTTTAAAGTCTTTTTTTTTTATAAGGAGCAGTTAATAATACAAAAGAGAGAAAAAGTGTTTCTATGTCATGGAAGACCTTTACATTAAGTCAAAAGGTGTGGGATATTGCCACTTGCAGATGTCTAAAAGAAAAGTAGAATAAATAAAAGTAGAAAAATTAAAAAGTTTCCAAATAAAAAATATGCTAAAATAATGTATATGAAGAAGGCTTTCAGACAGGATTTAGACAGTGTGGGAGAGAAAATATATAATATTTTATACTATACAAAATATATAAGTAATGCATAGATATATGGAATAAGTACATAATAAATGCTTATTATATTTAATAAACATTAACATTTAACAAATGTTTATTATAATAAATGTTTATCAGGGGTAGCTAGCTAGCTAACACAGTGGAAAGAGCATGAGGCCTCGATGTGGAAGGATCTGGGTTCAAATCTAACCTCAGACACATCCTAGCTGTGTAACCCTGGATGAGTCTCTTAATCCCAATTGCCTAGCCCTTGCTGCTCTCCTGTCTTAGAATTAATACTAAGGCAGAGGGTAAGAGTTTCTTAAAAAAATAAAAAATAAGGAGCAGCTGGGTGGCTCAGTGGATTGAGAGCCAGGCCTAGAGATTAGGTTCAAATCTAGCCTCAGACACTTCCTAGCTGTGTGACCCTGGACAAGTCACTTCACCCCCACTGCCTAGCCCTTAGCACTCTTCTGCCTTGGAACCAATATATGGTATTGATTCTAAGACGGATGGTAAGGGTTTAAAAATAAACAAGTAATTTTAAAATGCTTGTCAATTAATGTTAACCATGGCAACCTAGGACTTATTCAGCTCTATACTCCTCTTCCTAATAATAATAATAATTCATAGTTTATATAGATCTTAAAAGTTTACAAAACCCTTTCCTCCCAACAATATTTTGGGTGTTGTTAGGACAATAGATGTCATCCCCCATTTATAGATGTGAAAAGTAAGGCTAAGAGGAGTTAATTGTATTATCCCATCGAAAAAGAGTCAAAACCATGGCTATACAGCTAGTAAGTACTCAAGTATTGGATATAGACTACAAATGCCCCCTGGCATTAGTCCATCATTCCTTCTTTTATACTACATTGCCCTACTCAGTGGGGCATTATTTTTCAGGATGGGTCACCCTTACTGACATTCCTAAACATCCAAAATCTGTGCAAAGATCTGGTGCTGCAAAAACTTGAATCTGGGTGCTGAACTCCACCCCAAGAAGCTCTTTGTTTTTTCAGCCAAATCTACTTTGTTCATCCACCCACATACTTACTTACATACATACTTACATACAGTTGTCTGCACAGTAGCCTGAAGTTAAATCCAATCAAACATAAGACCAGTGCTCAGAGGGAGGATGAGTATCAGATGGGCATAAAGGTGGTAGAAGTAGCTGGTCTAGATTAAGTGAATATAGAAGATATCCCTGCTGGATGAGACACAGTTGTGAGAGAATGAAAAACTCCAATATTCAAGGTATTTGAAGAAGGAGGAGAGAGCAGAGGTATGGGGAAGGGGGAGGTCTCTGACCTTTTTGAGACCCCCAAAAAGTACCTGAGAAAACATTATAAACTACTACCTACTCTCTGATCTCTACAAAATTTTTAAATAAGTCTATATGCAAATTGAGGGCATCCTCAAATGAAAGTGTCAGTACAGAACAATATCGAGCTAAAACCAAGGATAATATTTAGTATTTTGACCATTTCACATTTGCCTGAAAGATGTAGAGAATATAAGATCTCATTGTGTTTATTTTGTAAATTATGAAAAAGCATCCAGAGTGAAAGGTGTCATCATAGAATCATTTCCAAAAAGGTGTTCCCCATCCAAAGATAAAAATAATTTAAGGTTCCTTGAAAAATACAGACAGAAATAACCCTGGTCCAACAAATTTATTATCCTTTGATCATGAAAGGTAAAGATGCTCTCCTTCAAGATACCCTTTTGTTAAGGTCTTTTTAATTTTTTTAACTTTACCTTCTCTCTTGGAATTAACACTAGATATTGGTTCCAAGGTAAGAAAAGTGGTAAGTGGTAAGTTGGCAGTTGGGGGTTAAGTGATTTAGCTAGGAAATGTCTGAGGCCATAAGGTCCTTTTCATAAAAGACAATTAATGAATAGCAGCTAGGTAGCACAGTAGAAGAGCTCCAGGCCTGGAGGCAGGAAGACCTGGGTTCAAATGTGGCCTTAAGACAGAAGGTAAAAGTTTTTTTTTTTTTAAAAAAAAGGCACAATTAATGATGAAAAAGGCAGAAAAAAATATTTGTGTGAGTGACAAAATTCATATTAATTGTCAAAGGGATGTTGGCACAAATTGTGGATGGACATTTTAATGTCTGAGTCAAAGGAGAACTTTGCTTTACTACACTATACACCTCAAAGATATGCAGAGGAAGAAACAGATTTCAGATAGAATTTAGACAATTTGGGAGAGGAAAACCATCTGAATTTGTGGTCAACAAGGTGGAATGTAGCCTTCCTTGTGTGGGAGTGAATGATATTTTATACTAAGAGTCGTAAAGAAGAACAACTTCAAGGTCACCATAGAGATGGTACCATGTTAAGGGCTTCAGAGAACTACAAAGCAAGATGATGCAAAGGCTAATTTGAATAAATATGTTTTATGAGGGTAAAAATCATAAATATTTTGAGATGGAGGCATAATTTTAAAAGGATTATTGACTCAATAGGAGAAATTTAGGGAGCTGTGACTGTTTTTTGTTTTGTTTTTAAATCCTTATCTTCCACCTTAGAATCAATACTGTGTATTGGTTCCAAGGCAGAAGAGTGGTAAGGGCTAGGCAACAGGGGTTAAGTGACCTACCCTGGGTCATACAGCTAGAAGTATCTGATTTGAACCCAGGATGTCCCATCTTTAGGCCTGGCTCTCTATTCACTGAGCCACCTAGCTACCCCAAGCTATGACTTTTTAAGTAAAAAGTGAGTCTTTGAGAATCAGGAGGCTCTCATTTAAAGCACTGAGTAAAAGGTGAGAGATTCCAACAAAGGAGAAACCCTTTTGTTCATTTGTGTCTGACTCTTCATATATGACTCCATTTGGGGTTTTCTCAACAAAGATAATTGGAGTGGTTTGCCATTTCCTTCTCCAGCTCATTTTACAGATGAGGAAAGTAAGGCATACAGGGTTAAGTGACTTGCCCAGCGTCATATAGCTGGTAAGTGCCTGAGGCTGGATTTGGACTCAGGTCTTTCTGACTCTAGTTTGTCACTCTATCCACTGTAAACCTAGCTGCCCAGAGAAATTCAAGATATGAAAACACAGCAGGAGGTGCTAAAAAGCTACTTTGTTAGAACTGTGACTATTTGCAGAGTCAAAAGAGATGGCTTCAAATGAACAATTCCTGATATTGTGTGTGTGTGTGTGTGTGTGTGTGTGTGTGTGTGTGTGTGTGTGTGTGTGTTTAAGAGAGAGAGACAGAAACAGAGAGGGAGAGGAAAGATGGGGAATGGGACGAGGGAAAAGGGAGAAGGGTAGAAACACAGAGAGGGGGGAATGGAGGGGAAAGAGACAGATAAAGAAAGAAGGAGGGGTAGAGAGCAGAGTGGGGAGAGGAGAGGAGAGGAGGGGGGGAAGGAGAGAGACAGAGAGAGAAAGAGAAAGAAAAATAGGAGGAGAGATAGAGAGAGAGAGAGAGGAAGGAAGAGAAGGCGAGAGAAGGAGGGGGAGAGAGAGGGAGAGGGAAGGGAGAGGGAGAGAAAAGGATAGGGAGAGAGAGGGAGAAAGAGAAAGAGTGGGAGAGAAAGGGAGAGGGAGTGAGAGAGAGAAAGAAAGAAAGAGAGAAAGAGAGAGAGAGGGAAGGAGGGAGAAGGAGAAGGAGAGAGGAAGAGGGAGAGAGAGGACAGATAGAGATTTCACTAAACAAGAATTTGTGCAATTTTCAGGCGTTCCAATGTTGACCATTGGCCTTTAGCACCACCCAGAGGTAGAAAAAGGTTAAGATTTTCAGAAGGGCTTCTTGTCTGTTAACACCCCTGGCATAAGGAAAAGATGAGAGGGTTTGGGAATTTCTGGGGCATCCTGGTAAGCTGTCTTCAAGAAACATCCCAAATTATGTTGCTGTGAGCTCCATTCTGATCAGGCAACAAAGGAATGAGTAAGTGATTGATCCAGCCTTTATACCTCCAGAGATAGCCAGTGGGATGAGCTAGGCTAAAAGAGAATTGCTATTCACATTGAGCTAACATTTTGTTCCAACAGAAAAGTTCTTCAGTCATAGAGAGGCATGAGGATGAAGTCAAGGTCAATAAGCCCGTCTGAATCAGACTCAGGCATCATGCATCACTGATCAAGTAGTGAGCAGAAAAGCACTTCTGTGCAATGTAGATCTTGCATGGACTGATAATGTTGGCACGTGTAGTCTAAAGTCATGAGCAATCCTAATCATACAGTTCTACCTCACCACAGTTACTGTGTATTGGTAGAAGAGCATGATCTGGGTTTATTTGCATTGTGGTGTATTTTATTATTTATGCATTTACTTTCATCTGTCTCTTGTTTAACTAAGTGAATTGTTGTGTTTAAGATCTAGGTCATTACTGTGAATGGCTGGTTAGGTAAATATCACACTGAAGATGTATTGCCTTATAAGCTGTTCATACAGATAAACCCATTGGATTGGGGCTCAAGAGCTAGGGAATGAATAGGGGAAGGATACTTTTCCATAGCAGAGAGTTGGTGGTGGATCCCTGAGAATGGACATCCGCTAGTGTGAGATCTGGCTGAAGGAATGAATCAAACCCAAAGAAAGAGTGATAGTGTCTGGCAGCCTCTGTATGAGGAATGATACCCCAAGTGGCAAGAAACACTGTGGAGCTATTTATCCCCCACTTTCTCTGTAGGTCCCACTGTAATCTATTGCATTATCTTGTTGCATTTTGGGAGCACCAGAGGAGGCTGGTCTATATGCCTTGTGATACTCCCCAAAGTTGTTTACTGCTGTGATGGAACAAACTTCAAGATGAAAGGAATTTCTCTGGAAAGACTGACATGCATTTGGAAGAAACTACAGAGCTTGCCCATCACTACGTATGTCTGTGACAATAGAGATGGACAAAGAGTTGTTTCTATAGTAAGACATAATTCCAAGTGGTGGAGGGCCTTTAGAAAATTACAAAATTCTTTTTTAATAATTCCAAGCTTCCTGTGGAGATTTGTCTTTTAAAGATCCTATTTTTTAAATACCAGCTTTCTAAAGGTGGTCCTCAATGGCAGAAAGACAAAGAATATAACAATACCTGAAGAATTAAAAATGTATTATTCTATAGAGATACCATAGAATGACAGTGAGTGTGAATAGGCTATATATATATATATATACATATATGTATATATATATATATACACACATATATTACATAATTAATGAAGAAGAACAGGAGTAAAAGCAGTCTAGGAAGAGATATGCCCATTATGCAATGAGGGCAAGAAATGACTTGTGGACTGCCAGAAAGCTCCACTAGTATATTAGAAATGCCAGAAAAAAAAACCACACATATACAATTTATATAATTTATAATATATACTTCTACATATACTTTATTATAATATTAATTATAGAACACATAATTTGCATCCAAATATATAAATTGTATATTATATTGTATACTTTGTATCTTGTATATATAATATATATATTTTTTTAAACCATTATCTTCCATCTAAGAATCAATACTATATATTGGTTCCAAGGCAGACCAGTAAGGGCTAGGCAATGGGGGTTAAGTGACTTGCCCAGGGTCACCCAGCTGAGAAGTGTCTGAGATCACATTTGAACCCAGGACCTCCTATCTCTAGATCTGGCTCTCAATCTACTGAGACACCTAGACGCCCCCAAAATGCCAGTAAATATTAAAAGTTTCTGGAACATTGGACAGACCCTCTGTGGTGAAGGACATACAGCAAGTACTTAGAATAATCCTGGCTCTTAACACTTTTTAGGACCTATGTCAACCAAAAGCCTCAAATTCCTCATCTGTAAAATGGGGATAATAATCACATCCACCCCACAAAGGGGCTATGAGGACCTTTTGGGATAATGATATGTAAACTTCATGCATGAAAATGCAAACCTCGAAGTACCATATAAATGCCAGCTATTGTTATTATAATATATTAACGTTATAATACATTATAATTACACAATATATCATATGTTATTATTATTACTTCCCCGAATTCTCGGGTACAGGTCAGTAGCAGCCTGCATTGCTGGGATCCCCAAACTGATGGGCCTCTAAATCCAATTAAGCATTCCTCCTGAAAGAACCAGGGCTCCCGCCCAGCTCCGAGGAGGCTCAGACACCGGGACTGGAGTCAAGCGGGGCCGAAACCTTCCTTCCAGAAATAATTCGAGCCGGGAGAGGGGCCCAGGACCACTCACTCACTGATTCTATTCCTGTTAGGAAGGTGCGGGCAAGCCGATTGGAGGCTTTGGGCAAAGGTCGCTCACATTTGAATTAAGGAGAAACGCAGACCGAGACTAGACCTTTCCGTTTCCATTACGTAATCTCTCCGCTTCGGCGGTAAGGGGCGCATGCGGAAAGACACCAGGCCGCACGCTCCGCAGCCCGGAACCAAAGTGCCCCGGACCGATAGTTCTGCGCTTT
>NC_058134.1:289460428-289470518 GCF_016433145.1 Gracilinanus agilis
GAATTTCTGGGGCATCCTGGTAAGCTGTCTTCAAGAAACATCCCAAATTATGTTGCTGTGAGCTCCATTCTGATCAGGCAACAAAGGAATGAGTAAGTGATTGATCCAGCCTTTATACCTCCAGAGATAGCCAGTGGGATGAGCTAGGCTAAAAGAGAATTGCTATTCACATTGAGCTAACATTTTGTTCCAACAGAAAAGTTCTTCAGTCATAGAGAGGCATGAGGATGAAGTCAAGGTCAATAAGCCCGTCTGAATCAGACTCAGGCATCATGCATCACTGATCAAGTAGTGAGCAGAAACGCACTTCTGTGCAATGTAGATCTTGCATGGACTGATAATGTTGGCACGTGTAGTCTAAAGTCATGAGCAATCCTAATCATACAGTTCTACCTCACCACAGTTACTGTGTATTGGTAGAAGAGCATGATCTGGGTTTATTTGCATTGTGGTGTATTTTATTATTTATGCATTTACTTTCATCTGTCTCTTGTTTAACTAAGTGAATTGTTGTGTTTAAGATCTAGGTCATTACTGTGAATGGCTGGTTAGGTAAATATCACACTGAAGATGTATTGCCTTATAAGCTGTTCATACAGATAAACCCATTGGATTGGGGCTCAAGAGCTAGGGAATGAATAGGGGAAGGATACTTTTCCATAGCAGAGAGTTGGTGGTGGATCCCTGAGAATGGACATCCGCTAGTGTGAGATCTGGCTGAAGGAATGAATCAAACCCAAAGAAAGAGTGATAGTGTCTGGCAGCCTCTGTATGAGGAATGATACCCCAAGTGGCAAGAAACACTGTGGAGCTATTTATCCCCCACTTTCTCTGTAGGTCCCACTGTAATCTATTGCATTATCTTGTTGCATTTTGGGAGCACCAGAGGAGGCTGGTCTATATGCCTTGTGATACTCCCCAAAGTTGTTTACTGCTGTGATGGAACAAACTTCAAGATGAAAGGAATTTCTCTGGAAAGACTGACATGCATTTGGAAGAAACTACAGAGCTTGCCCATCACTACGTATGTCTGTGACAATAGAGATGGACAAAGAGTTGTTTCTATAGTAAGACATAATTCCAAGTGGTGGAGGGCCTTTAGAAAATTACAAAATTCTTTTTTAATAATTCCAAGCTTCCTGTGGAGATTTGTCTTTTAAAGATCCTATTTTTTAAATACCAGCTTTCTAAAGGTGGTCCTCAATGGCAGAAAGACAAAGAATATAACAATACCTGAAGAATTATAAATGTATTATTCTATAGAGATACCATAGAATGACAGTGAGTGTGAATAGGCGCTATATATATATATATACATATATGTATATATATATATATACACACATATATTACATAATTAATGAAGAAGAACAGGAGTAAAAGCAGTCTAGGAAGAGATATGCCCATTATGCAATGAGGGCAAGAAATGACTTGTGGACTGCCAGAAAGCTCCACTAGTATATTAGAAATGCCAGAAAAAAAAACCACACATATACAATTTATATAATTTATAATATATACTTCTACATATACTTTATTATAATATTAATTATAGAACACATAATTTGCATCCAAATATATAAATTGTATATTATATTGTATACTTTGTATCTTGTATATATAATATATATATTTTTTTAAACCATTATCTTCCATCTAAGAATCAATACTATATATTGGTTCCAAGGCAGACCAGTAAGGGCTAGGCAATGGGGGTTAAGTGACTTGCCCAGGGTCACCCAGCTGAGAAGTGTCTGAGATCACATTTGAACCCAGGACCTCCTATCTCTAGATCTGGCTCTCAATCTACTGAGACACCTAGACGCCCCCAAAATGCCAGTAAATATTAAAAGTTTCTGGAACATTGGACAGACCCTCTGTGGTGAAGGACATACAGCAAGTACTTAGAATAATCCTGGCTCTTAACACTTTTTAGGACCTATGTCAACCAAAAGCCTCAAATTCCTCATCTGTAAAATGGGGATAATAATCACATCCACCCCACAAAGGGGCTATGAGGACCTTTTGGGATAATGATATGTAAACTTCATGCATGAAAATGCAAACCTCGAAGTACCATATAAATGCCAGCTATTGTTATTATAATATATTAACGTTATAATACATTATAATTACACAATATATCATATGTTATTATTATTACTTCCCCGAATTCTCGGGTACAGGTCAGTAGCAGCCTGCATTGCTGGGATCCCCAAACTGATGGGCCTCTAAATCCAATTAAGCATTCCTCCTGAAAGAACCAGGGCTCCCGCCCAGCTCCGAGGAGGCTCAGACACCGGGACTGGAGTCAAGCGGGGCCGAAACCTTCCTTCCAGAAATAATTCGAGCCGGGAGAGGGGCCCAGGACCACTCACTCACTGATTCTATTCCTGTTAGGAAGGTGCGGGGAAGCCGATTGGAGGCATTGGGCAAAGGTCGCTCACATTTGAATTAAGGAGAAACGCAGACCGAGACTAGACCTTTCCGTTTCCATTACGTAATCTCTCCGCTTCGGCGGTAAGGGGCGCATGCGGAAAGACACCAGGCCGCACGCTCCGCAGCCCGGAACCAAAGTGCCCCGGACCGATAGTTCTGCGCTTTCGGGTTCCGGGGAATTCCCCCGCGGCGGTTCGAAGCCAATGGCGGCGCCCATCCAGCGAGTGGCGGAGCCTGCCGCCGAAGAGAAGGCGGTGACGGCCGAACTGGGGTTCTCGGAACCAGGGGCTGCCCCGTACGGAAACTTCCCGTGTTACTCCCGCTTCCACCCGCCCGAGCAGCGACTTCGCCTCCTGCCCCCGGCATTGCTGCAGCGGCTTTTCCCCCCGGGGGGCCTCGATCCTCGGCCGCTGCTGGGACTTGATGTGGGTTGTAACTCGGGGGTAAGTAACTGGAGGGAGGCGCATGCTCGGGCCCCGCCCTGGGGCGCAGCGCTGGCGGGACTATTTGTAGGTGGTCCTCTAACAGGTTCCGCCGGCGCTTCTCTTGTCGGAGGTTCGTTTCCCCTGGAGGTCAGGCAGCGAACATTTCTAAATCACCTACCACGTGCCAGGTACTGACGAAGTGATGACCGTCACGCCTCGACCCTGGGCTTGGCTGCCCTTGGAGAGCAGGGACCCACTTGGGTTTACCCCTGCGCCTGGCACTTAATGCTTCCTGATTGAGGAGGACAGAGGTGCAATTATCATCCCCATTCTACAGATTGAAGCAACTGAGGCAAACAGAACAAGTGGCTTGCCCAGGCTGACACGGCTAGTATTCATCTGAGGCTAAATTTGAACTCGAGCTTTCCGTACTTCTCTATGTTTAGGAGTTGGAAATGAGACGGGAGAGAGGGAGAGTGTCCATCCGGAACCGTGGGTGAAAAGGGAGCCGGTGTCATTGGAGCACTTGAACCTAAGGCGTAAGGAGGAATGGAAGGGTAGAATAGACTTGAAGCCAGAGGATTTCATTTTATCCTGTAGCGAACCAGTGGAGTTTATTAAACGGGGGAGGAGAGGGAATGATGGGTCACACCCAGATCGGTTGGGGGTGAGGAGAAACCTTGACCCTCCCACCTCAAGAGGCAACGGTATTTTTAGTGGTAGGATAGAACCCCGAGTGGGAAGCTGAACAGTCCTGAACTAGGTGGAGAGGAGTACATTTGTAAGGAGCAGAGAGCATGAGGGGTATCCAAATCTCACTTTAAAATCATCACAGCAGCCACATGCCATGGATATATTTAAGTGGATCCTTATAAATATGTTCACTCAGCAGTTGTACCAGGGCAGAGCCTGTTCCTGCCTTCTGATAGGTTGGATTCTTGTGTCTTCTTTTCAGTCCTCTATAGAATAATTCTTTTTTCCATTCTGTAGGTGTCAGTGCAGCACTCTATCCCACTGTCCAGGACCTTTGCTCTGTGACTGGCCCACCATCTTTTTGGGTCATACTTTTTTGATCGATACCTTAAAAAAAAAAAAAAAAAAAAAAAAGCCTTAACTTCCATAATAGAATCAATACTATGTTTTGATTCCAAGGAAGAGGAGCAGTAAGGGCTTGGCTATGGGGGTTAGGTAACTTCTCCGAGGTCACATAGTTAGGAAGTGTCTGAAGCCACATTTGAACCCAGGACCTCCCATCTCTAGGCCTGGCTCTCTATCCACTAAGCCACCAATTGCCCCCTGGTTGATATGTTTTATGTAACTTCTTGCTTGCCAATATACTGCAGTTTGCTTGTGCCCACCTCCTGTGTTTCCACTGCCTATTGCTTCACCTTAGATTTTGATTCTGAAGTGGCTGTATCCCATGTTTTGTGGCCATATGACATTAGTAGATTACTGAGGGTCACTGACATCTGTAGAATTTCCCAATAGCAATCCACCTATTCACCTATTCTTTTCCTCCTGTTCCCGGCCAAGTTAATTGTCTTTCCACAGTGTCCCTCCATGATAGATGAATTGATGAGCTATCTCATTGGACTGATTGCCCATCCAACTGTACATATGAGTAACTTGGATGAAGAAATTATAGTGTTAGGACAAACCCTTGAGTGATTGTGAATTTTGCTAGGGAGACTACAAAGTATTTTATTCTAATCATACCCCTAATGCATTCATAATCCTATTTTTAACCCGTTTATTGCCACCACTGGAAAAACTGTGGTAGAGCCAATGCTGTGATAGCACAGGCACACAAAAAGTCATTTTCTTCTTCATTCCTCCTTATCTCAATATATATTCCAACCTGCTTGGCCTTGAAGAGAAAATGAACTGTTCAGATGCTGAAGGCGAGAAAAATATGACTAGTAGGGTGGGAGCCTGGGGAGAGAACACATTCTATACAGGAAGAATGATACACAAGAATGCACAAAGGCAAGAACAGGCAAATTCTAGGAAACAGTAAAGTGAGACAGGAAGACATTGTCCAAAAGATCTGATGACAATGGATTTGAGAAGGAAAGTATTGTTAAGCCCAAGGATTCAGAACAGAGTGTAGACTGGAATAGAACATTGGTGTCAAACTCAAACAGAAACAGGAGACCATTAATCTGTACACAAGGATCCCTGCAAGGATTGACTTCGTTGAAAATGTAATGTTGTTCATGTTTTATGGTATTTTTATTATCTGAAGTCTTTCCCAATTACATTTTAATGTGGTTCTTTAGGGGTCCACAGTGTTTGAAGCTTCTGAAGTAGAGAATGAGGACCTTGTTGCAGTGGGCTGATGTCATGACTGGAAATGGAGAGATTTGAGAATTGTCGCAGAGGACATATTGTTAGCTTGATCATTAGGATGTAAGCTCCTGGAGGGGAAGGGACTTTATTTGAGGGTGTTTTGGGGAGGCAGTGGAGAATCCTCATTTCCCTATGCATGTTGGCACTTGAATTAATTGGCCATCATGATAATCCTGTGGTGCATTATGGTTACAGAGCATTTTTATATACATTCTCTAGTTTAATCCTAATAATCTTTGGAGGTAGTTAGTACAAGGGTTATTATCCTCACTTTATAGATGAGGAAATTGAGTCCTAGAAAGATAAAAAGACTTGGTCAAGCCACACAGCTAGTAAATACAGTTGCCAACTTTAAGATATCAGATGAATAGAGCCAGTCTATCAGTATGTGTATCCTGGACTGTATTTCCAAGATTTGAGAGACACTAAGATGTCTAAAGACACTAAGATGACTAAGATGTCCATCAGTTTTTGGATTTCACTAGACAGAGGTAATTTTAGTGAAATGATGGAAAGAAGCACAATGAACCTTGAAGGTTGGAATCAAAGAGAATGGAAAGATATTTCTTGTAGATGGTCGTGGTGGTGTAATGGAAAAAATGTTGGATTTGTCCTCATTGGAGGACCAGTGTTTAAATGTAGCTTTGCTTCTTATTGTTTATTTACTCTTTGGCATATCATTCACTTCTCTGGGTGTTAGTGTCTTCCCTGGGAAATGAGGGGCTTCTTTGAGGTCTAAGGACTCTTCCAGTTATACCATTGGATGAGGAGTCACACTCTTTGTCTGAAACAGTGTGAGGTAGTAGAAAATGTATTGGACTTGAAGGAAGAGGAACCTGGGTCCAAGACAAGTCACTTAACCCTGTTGGCTTCAGTTTCCTCATCTATAAAATGATCTGGAGAAGGAAACAGCAAACCACTCCAGTATCTTTGCCAAGAAAACCCCAGGTGAGGTCCAGCAGAGTCAGAAATGGCTGAAACAACTGAACAATGATAATACTTGCACATTATGCCTCCAAGTGTTGTTGTGAGGAAAATGTTTTGTAGACTTTAAAGCATAACATAAACATGAATTGCTGTTTGTATTGTCTTCCTAGGATATATCTCACTCAGCTACTTGGGTTGAGCCTCTCTCTCTCAATCTAAACCTTCAGTCTCAGAAAATACAGAGACAGTTCAAGACAAGATGTATCCACTAGAGGGCATCGAGAACCCTAACAGTAGAAAAGCTTACTCTGTGCAGGATGCCTATTCTCAAGTTGTAGCTTAAGTTAGTTCTAACAGTAGACCAGCACATTACTTCCAAAGTACGTATTGCTTGCTGAACAAAGTCAGTTACTTATTTGCAAGTGTAGAAAATACCTTAGTAATATCCCAAAGTCAGAGCAATTGACTTAATTCGAGAATCATTTCCCAGAATCCGAGTTAGAAGGGCCATCTAATCCCCCTCTCATACTTCCCAAAGAAATGGTCATCCAGCCTTCACTAGAAGATCTCTAGTGAAAGAGAAGACCTGGCTTTTTGAGATAGTTCTGCTCGTTAGGAATTCTTTCCTTATGTTTAGCCAAACTCCGCCTGTCTGCAGCTTTCATCTATTGCTTCTCATTTTGCCCCCTGGGGCTACAAATCTTATTATCCTTTCATATGAAATACCATAGTGGCAAGATTGATGTGCCCTAGGGAAGAGAGCTGTTTGCTTCTCTTCCCACTCACTGGGGTGAGGCTGAAAAATGACAGTGCTCTTTTGGATTTCCACAGGAGCTGAGCATTGCTCTGTACAGACACCTCCTCTCACTTGACGAGGGAGAAATCTGTCCAGTTTCCACTAGAGACCTTCGCTTCCTTTGCTGTGACATTGACCCTGTCCTGGTGGATCGAGCTGAGAAGGACTGCCCTTTTCCTGCAGCTATGTCCTTTGTTACCTTGGACATCATGGATCCTCAAGCCCGGGAGCCCCTTTTGAGCTCCTTCCTGAACCAGTTTGGCCGTTCAGCCTTTGATATAGTCTTCTGTATGTCCATCACCATGTGGATCCATCTGAACCATGGGGACAGTGGCCTACTGGCATTCCTGGCCCATCTCGCCTCCCTCTGCCGCTATCTCCTGGTTGAACCACAGCCTTGGAAGTGTTACCGGGCAGCTGCCAGGCGCCTGCGAAAGCTAGGCCACCATAACTTTGACAACTTTCGTTCTCTTGCCATTCGTGGTGACATGGCTGACCAGATCATTCAGATTCTTACCAATGACCATGGTATGGAGTTGGTATGCTGTTTTGGCAGCACTAGTTGGGCCCGAAGCCTTTTGCTCTTCAAGGCAAACCAGCCATCAGAGCCTACCCCATCCCTGTGATCAAGAGGAAACATAACAGTTTATTAACATCCTAGAAGTAACAAGGTGGGAGGGATAAAGAAGTAGGGTGAGAGAAACCAAAACAATACTCTCCTGACTGTGGAACTTCCTGGGTTCATCCTCTCCTTGACTATTATTAACAAGGTAGCATCAAAACCCAATAGAAGTTTTTAGAGAGGGAGCATCTAGGTGAGGTGGGCCTAGAGACAGGAGGTCCCAGATTCAAATCTGGCCTCAGACACTTCCTAGCTGTGTGACCCTGGGCAAGTCACTTAACATCCATTGCCTCACTCTTCTGCCCTGGAACCAATACAAAGTAATGATTCTAAGGTGGAAGGTAAAGGTTTAAGAAAAAGTTATTAGAGGAATGGGCAGGATAAATTATTTTTTTCCCCATTGCTTAGGAGTAGATCATAAATAGGAGAAACCCAAATCACAAAGCCTTGAAATTTCTTATGAAAAATACAAAGATGTCCATTACAGTTTGGACATGAGGAAGAGGGTATTTGAGAGGGTTCTTCATAGTAAGATGAGCTGGAACCTGGTCTACCCTAACATGAATTGATGATATTTGGATTTGGTCTGGTTTCTTGAGGGTTCCCCTGGCCTGGACAAAGACTAGCTGTTATCATATTCTATCCCTGGGTAGCATGCTGAACCATACGATGTAATTTGGAATGATGATTTATTGATCTAACTAAAATAAAGGTTTATGGGAAAGCTATCTAATATCTTTTGAAAAGACCAGGTCCAAAATCACAAAGACTTAGAATAGGACACACAAATGCAATTAGTTTAAAATTGGATGCCAGAACCAATAGATACAGATTATAGTGTAGACATGTAAAATCAATAAAAATAATATATTTTGCTTTGTTTTGAAATGTGGATTTTTTTAATGGATAAGAGTGAAGAGGGATCCTGGGATATCCAAGGGAATACCCAACTCTCCGCGGGAGATTTCAGCTAGAGAATATCAATAGGGTTGACTCAACCAGCCCAGAACAAGGTTTCTGTGAGTGACAGATCAGTTACACTCTCTCAGTGGGGTTCTCCCAGTCTAATGGTCACTTCCAGAAAACAAGAGTATGAAAGTCTAAAGGATATAGACAGGTAAAGTATGTACAGAAATGCAGATTGAACAGATGAACAGAAATGCAGGAGTAAAGCTGCAAGGACTGGGATAGCCAGAGCCAGAGGTCTTCAGATGAGAAAGCCTTCATGGAGGAGCCGGGTCTGTGATGGAAAGAATAGATAACCGTGGTGTAATAGCCTTTGAATATTTGCTTCTGAGCATCACGTTTTCTTATCTTAAATGAGAAGATGGAAATTGTTACATTTAACCCAGAGATTAGGCTGTCAGATATATACCCCCAAAGAGGTCAAAGACAAAAGGAAAAGCCACATTTAAAAAAAAAAAAAAACAACCAAAAAAATTTAACCTTCTGTCTTAGAATAGATACCAAGAAGATCTGAAAGGGCTGGGTAATTGGGGATAAGTGATTTGCCCAGAGTCACACAACTAGGAGAAAAGCCCCATATTTATGAAAGTATTCATAGTAGCACTTTTTTTTGGTTGCAAAAACCTGTAAACAAGGTAGGAGTCCATCAGTTGGGGACAGATTAAACAAATGGCATATGAATATAGTGCAGAATTATTGTGCATGAAAATGGTACAGAGACAGAACTTAAAAAACACCATATCCATTAATGGAAGTGAAAAGACCACTAACATGAAGCCATACATGGGTTTTATAATGACGAGTCAACCCCAGAGAAGAAATGAGGAAGTAACACTTCCTTCCTTTTCTTTGAGAAGGGAGACTGCAGGATGAGGTACACATACTCTATCAGACTGGACCACTTTTTGAGTTGGTTTTATTTAACTGTTTTTCTTTATAACTAGGGAAGGCTTTCCAAAGGAGAACAGGGTGTGTAGCTGGAAATGACTATGATGTAAAAAAAGACATCAATGAAACTTTTATAAATAAACAAAGGAGTTAGACTAATTCTTTGTGTGTGTGTGTGTGTGTGTGTGGTTTTTTTAATAATCTCTTACGAGTTGATACTAAGTGTCTTGGTTCCAAGGCAGAAAAACAGTAAGGGCTAGACAAAAGGAGTTAAGTGACTTGCCCAGGGTAACACAGTAAAAAAGTATCTGAGGTGGCATTTGAACCCAGGACCTCTCATCTCTAGGCCTGGTGCTCTATCCACTGAACCACCTACCTGCCCTAGACTAGCTCTTTAAGATTCCTTCCAGCTCTAAATCTTAATGTCAGCCAAAAAGCATTTATTAAATTTTCATTTAATGCCAAGCATTGTGGTAAGTTCAGAGGATACAAAGAAAGACAAATGCAGTGTAATAGTTGTATATAGGTGTATATAGTTCCAGTGGTCACTACTCTAGCTGGGACCAATGGAGACCCCTTTTTTAACCTCTTTTAGAAAGGCTTCCATAAATTCCCTGCCTCTTACTGTGAATGAAGAGTGGGGAACAGTATCAGGTATATATATATATATATATATAT
>NC_058134.1:289471018-289547010 GCF_016433145.1 Gracilinanus agilis
TATATATATATATATGTTTTAGTGTGGTAAGAAAAAAAGACTTCTGCTGAAAAACTGGATTCCAGTCTTAGATCCAACACATGCTAGCTGTGTGTCACTGGAGAGATCATTGATCTCTCTGAGCCTCAGTGTCTTCATCTGTAAAATGGGAACTATAATAACTGTCCCACCTTCCTCCTTCACAGGAGCTATCATGAAGTTAAAATAACAAGTATGAAAGGATTCTGGAAAGTATAAAGACTATACAAATATGAGCTAATAATATTTTCTGAGAAGAGAGAACTCATGACAGAGAGAAGGGAAATGTTTCAGTAATGGCTCCACTGGAAAACAGGAATGAGTGTTAGGGAGATGGGGGTCAAATTCATCACTTCTTTTTGCTGGGTAATAATTTCTTTAATTTCCCCATTGGTCTGTGAGCTTCCAAAAGGCAGAGGATAAGAGTGGCTAAAGCGGCCTTAAAGATGAGCTCCATCTCAATTCGATTCAGCAAGAACTTATTCAGTGTTGAGCAGTGAACTACACCCAGGAGATCCAAAGACCAAAATGCAATAATAGTCTGGCCTCAAGAAGCTAGGGACTCCAAGAGATGAAGAGAGAGTGTTCCAGGCATGGAGGACAGCCTGTGCAACCAAGCAACTCTCTCTACTATCTCCATACAGAATCATAAAGCCCAGCAGTGTAAGAATTGGAAGGGGCCTTAGGGGTCATCTAGTCCCAGAATCACATTTCCAAAGATCATCTTTTCCAAGGCATGCACAGGAATCTCCCTGTCCCAGAGGACTTGACAAGTGATTGATCCAGCCTTTGTCTAAGTTTCTCCAGTGAGGAGAAATGTCACTCCTGAGGGCATTTACACAATTTTGATTTTTTAGGAAATTCTTCCTTATACAGCATAGAAATCCTCCTCCTGGCAACTCCCACACATTGCTTGTTATCAAACCACCTCATTTTTTTTAGATCCTGATTTTTTTGTCCTACTAACAACTCTAATATTGAAAGGCAAGAATTAGGCAAATGGGGTTAAGTGACTTGCCCAGGGTCACATAGCTAGGAAGTGTTTGAGGTCAGATTTGAACCCAAGTACTCCTGACTCCAAGCCTGGCTCTCTGTCCATTGTGCCACCTAACTCCCCTAACTATTTCCAAAGATGGAAAGAGAAAGATGACAGGATCATCTTTCTACATACTTTCTCCTATCCCACAATTTCTTAGGATGTTAACAACCTCACATCTTGAAATATTTGCCAGGCCTCCTAGATGAGGCCCATCAGCTCCTGATAATTGTCGTTGATCAATTGGGCTTTTCCCTGTAGGATTCTTATGCTAAGAGACATGATATAATGGAGAGAGAGCTAGCCCAATAGCCAGGAAGACTTGGCTACATGGGACTGCCAAGTCTTTCCTCCTCTCCACTCTAGGCATTTCTCTAAGATGTGAAGATGCTAAAGACCTTCATGGGGAAGGGGTGAGAGGTCCTTACCCAACAACAGTGTAATCACAGGTCGAGTCTCTATTCTAAGGAGGAGCGGGTAGGAGTGAGAACATTCTCATAAGAAGTCATCTTGGCCCATGGTCTTTTGCCAATACTTGCTATTATTTTGATCCATTTTTCCATGTTTTCCAAGGGCTGCTGAGGCATCCTCTTCCTCTGAATGTCCCTGATGATTTTTCCCCTTCCTTGGGATGACAGGTTCGATTTCTAGAACAACAGAACAAACTCTTGGAGACCAAGTGGCAATTCTACCAAAATCGGAAGTGCTGTGAGAGTAACTTGGAGCCTCTGTTCAATGGCTACATGGAGACCCTAAAGAGAGAGCTGGAGTGTGTGGAGGCTGACAGTGGACGCCTGGCAGCTGAGTTCAATCACGTTCAGGAGGTTCTGGAAGGCTACAAGAAGAGGTGAGTGTTGAACCGATGGAGTCTAAATGCAGATTGAAGCATACCATTTTCCACTTCATTTCCTTTGTGAGTTTTTTTTTCTTCTATGTGTCTTCTTTTAGAATAAGGCAAGAAAAGAAATATGTATTGCATGATAGCATATATGTAATCTATGCCAGATTACTCCCTGTCTCCAGAATAGGGGAAGGAATGGAGAGAGGGAGACAGTTTGGATCTTGACATGTCAGAAAGTAAATGTTAAAAATTGTTTCTAATAATGTATTACATAAAAATCCTGATAGAGCTTATATCAGACTGTTTACCACCTCTGGTAAGGAGAAAGAGAATTTGAATGGCAAAATGTCAGAAAACAATTGCCAAAAATTCAATTCAAAAATTGTTTCCACAAGGAGTTGGGAAAATATAAGAAAAGATTATGGGGGAGGAAAAAAAGAAGAGGGGAATGTTTGAGGAAAGAATGATAGAAGTTTAAGAAGGATTCAAGGTAAACAACAAAAAGAACTTCCCATTGGGAATTTGTTAGACTTATAGGCATAGGCAAACAGAGATTTGTGGCATCTCTTTCCCTGGTGGTAAGAAGTCCAGAAGAGGTTAATCACAGAAAGAGATCTCAGCTCTCTGGGCTCCATTAAGGGTGTTTTGTCTTGGCTCCTGAATGGCAATTGGAGCATTAAGAGCATCTTCTGACTGATAGCAAGTAAATTCTCTATTGAAGCAAGATTTCTTTTCTATCATGGCATCTTCAGGCAGTAGGTCAGGAAGAAGAAAGTGTAATTATAGTATCTGTAGGAAAAAACTGGTTCCTTGAGCAAACTGCCTAGGGTCAGAGTAGCACTGGTAAAGAGCTAAAAGGGAGCATAAAGGCTAGTCTAATTCTTATCATCTTTTAGATAATGAAACTCAGACCCATGGAGGAGAAGTGACTTGATCAAGATCACACAGCCATTAAACAGCAAATCCAACCCTTGAACTCAGGTCTTCTAATTCCACATCTAATTCTCCTATAGAATACAATTTATGAGCATCAATGTTTATGTAGCACCAAAATCATGTGCATTTGTAAAAAAAGTCACATTTAGGAACAGCTCAGTGGCACAGTAAAGATAGAATGCCGGACCTGGAATTGGAATGACCTGGGTTCAAATTTGGCCTCAGGGGCAGCTGGATGGCTCAGTGGATTGAGAGCCAGGCCTAGAGATAGGAAGTCCTAGGTTCAAATCTGGCCTCAGACACTTCCTAGCTGTGTGACCCTGGGCAAGTCACTTAACACCCATTGCCTAGCCCTATAACAAATACAATTAGTAAAGAAGGATATATATATATATATATAAGATATTTGGGTTTTAAAAAAATTTTTTTAAAAGCTCAAATTTGGCCTCAGACACTTCCTAGGTGTGTGACCTTGGGTAAATCACTTTACCCCATTTGCCCAACCCTTGCCCTTCTATCTGTTGTTTCTAAGGCAGAAAATAAGGGGTTTTTAAAAGTCACATTTAAAAGAGTTCCTCATCTAGGCTTCCATTTCTTCATATGCAAAATAGTATCTTCTCCTAACCCCATATGCTGAGATAAAAGTAAAAGATCTTGGGCTTCATCATCAACCAAAAGCAACATCTACTGAGAACTTTCTATATGTGCTCATCACTGAGGTAGAACATAAAAGGATGAAACATGACTCTGCCTACTAATCTCCACAGGCTTTTGGTCTAGATGGAGGAGAGAAAACAAATTCTGGATTCCAGGCAAAAGTCTTCTGAGAGGAGGAAGATGCAACCTGGCACTTTAGCAGGAGGACTTCCTCCCACAGGAATATTCTAGCACATGGGGAGTAACGATGACTTCTAGATTTCTGCTTTAATTTTTAGGAAAAAATTTTCTTGGGGGTGGGAGGTGGTGTCATTGGATATTCTAGAGCATAGAAATTTGGGCAAAATTGCCTCTTGAGGTCTCTTTCACAGCCCAAGAATACTTGAATTCCATGAGCTCTTTGATTCCAAGAAATCTAGGGTCCTCGAGATCTGAGGAAGATCTGAAGATCTGAAGACTGCCACCTTCTGGGAGTAAAGTTTAGCCATTATCCAAATATCCAATCTTTCTTTCCTCCCTTCTTTCCTTCCTTCCTTCCTTCATTTCTTCCTGGCTTGCTTCCTTCCTTTCTTTCTATTTCTACTCAAACGCTGAACTTAGAGAGAACTTTCAGTTTCTGGGATTCTTACTCTATTTCCCCCCCTAGATATGAAGAAGAGGTAGCCCTGAGGGCAACAGCAGAGAATGAATTTGTGATACTAAAGAAGGTAAGTGTTGAGGCCCAGGACACACTAGACTAGAAAAAGGAGAGGGTATGTCCTTCCCGGGAAATATATTGGAACTCTAAGACCCCAAAGGAGGCCAAATGACTTTGTCAACATCACAGAGCACACTAGCCCCAAAGAAATGAAAGAAATATTGATGATGATGATGATGATGATGATGATGATGATGATGATGATACTGTTGTTGTTCAGTTGTTTCAATAGAGTCCAACTCTTCATGGCCCCATTAGGGGGTTTTCTTGGCAAAGATGCTGGAGTGTTTTGTCATTTCCCTCTCCAGATCATTTTATGGATGAAAAAACTTTGGGAAGCAAGGTTAAATGATTGTTTTTCTCACAACATTCCTGAGATAGAGGACATATAAACTCAGGAAGGTTGGCAATGAAGTCACTTTTGAAGGGAAGGATAGGTAGAGGATCTGCCTCAAGGTCTCTAATCTCCATTTCTCCTCTGCAGGATGTGGATTTTGCCTATCTCCAAAAATCAAACCTGGAGGCCAACACAGAGGCCCTGACAGAGGAAATTAATTTCTTGAGGGCTCTGTATGAATTGGTGAGGAGGACTGGGATACAGGAAGAGGGTGGTGGAAGATGGTCAGATGGTGGAAAGAGTTTCCTAGCTTCTGAGCTATGGAACCAGTCAGGCATAAGATGGTAGCCAGTGATTCAAGTGGGTTGTAGGGGATACAAAAATGCACCAGGAAGTTTTCTAATGGGAACTTGGGGAGTAGAAAATCCTGTGCTCTGATCATTTGAGGTCATTTTCCTTCATCATACTCTAGACAACCTGTGTTATTCATGATTACTATGGAGATAGATATAAATAGCAGGAACTTGCCAAGGAATTAGGCTCTGGCACAAGTCCAGTACCCAAAAGGATACAGATGATAAGTAGAGATAGATAAAGAATCTCTGCAGAACCTGTGAGTCAGATCAAAATTAGGCAAGAGGTCCACTGGAAAGTCAGGAAGGGTATTTTAAAGAAATCTCTAGATTATAAAAGAAATGCAATGTCTCTGGGTAGCCTTCTCCCTTTTTTTGGTGAGTTTCTGTGGGGTTGTGTGTCTGGGTAGGGGGTTTCTAAGGATATAAGCAACAGAGGAGGTATATATAATAAGGGAAAGGAGAGGGAGGACTTGAGGGGCAGTTTTAGAGAGATGGGAATCTATTCTGAATAAGCTTTAGTGACCCTTCCCTCAGGAAATCCAAGTTCTACAGTCCCACATCTCAGACACCTCCGTTGTGGTGAAGATGGACAATAGCCGAGAACTCAACATGGACTGCGTCATTGCGGAGATCAAGGCTCAATATGATGACATCGCCAGGCGCAGCCGAGCCGAGGCTGAGTCTTGGTACAATAGCAAGGTGAATGGGCCTGAATATCTATCACCTACTAGAAATAACATTTAGTCAGTAAACATTTTTATTATTAATAATAATTATTATTTTAATAGCTACCAATATAACACTTACTATGTGCCAGGAATTCTGTTAAGAACTTCACAATTATTATCTCATTTGATTTTTACCTGGGAGGTGGGTGCTGATATTATCCCTATTTTACAGATAAGTAAACTGAGGCAAACAGAAGTTGTGACTTGCCAAGAGTGTCTGAGGCCAGATTTGAACTCAAGTCTTTCTGATTCCGGGCCCCATGCTCTATCCACTATTACATCTACCTATCAACTTTATGCCTTGGGCATACATAAAAGAAGCAACAGACAGTTCATGCCTTCAAGGAATTCACAATCTAATGGGGGAGACAAAACTAAATAAATACATATAAACAAGATAGAGATAGAGAGATATATGGCATAAATAGGAAATACATAGGGTGCGAGAATAAGAGAGGTTGGGAAAGCCTTCCTGTAGAAGATAGGATTTTAGTCAAGACTTAAAGGAAGCCAGAGAAGGCAATAGGCACAGATGAGGAGGGAAGAAGAGTATTCCAGGAATCAGAGACAGCCAGAGAAGATGTCTGGCTCCAAAAGGTCAGTGTCACTGAATTAAAGAATACATGACAGGGAGTAAGGGGTAAGAAGTCTGGAAAGGTAAAAGGGGAAGAGATTGGGAAGAGCAGCCGATACCAAACAGGAATTTTATGCTTGCTCCTAGCAGCAATAGGGAGCCACTGGACTTTATCAAGCAGGGGAGTGGCATGGTCAGATCTGCATTTTAAGAAAATCTTTTTGGTGGTTGAATGGAGGATTGGAGAGAGACTTGAGACCTGAAGCAGGTCTACCCATCAAAAGACTATTACAAAAGTTCAGACATGAAGTGATACAAGTTTGTCCCAGAGAGTTAACAGTGTCAGAAGGGAGAAGAGGGTATAATTTGAAAGATGATGGCATGAAAAATTGACAGGCCTTGTCAACAGATCAGATATATGAGGTGAGAGATATGGAGGAGTTGAAGATGATACCTAGGTTTTGAGCCTGAGGGACTGGGAAGATGATATTGTCCTCTACAATATAATAAGGAAGTTAGAAGGGAGGGAGGGTTTAAGAAAGATAAGGAGTTTCTGTTTTGGACATGTTCAGATGCTTATTAGACATCCAGTGAAAGATGTCTGAAAAAAAGTTGGAGATGCAAGTTTGGAGGTCAGCAGAAAGATCAGAGCAAAAGTTGATGTGTGAATCATCAGCTTAGAGATGGGAGGTAAATCCATGATAACTGAAGAGATCATCAAGTGAGGGAGAAGAGAGGGAGGTCCCAGGATAGAGCCCTGTAGGACACCTATGATTAGAGGGCAGGATCTGGAGGCAGAACCAACAAAAGATATTGAGAAGGAGCAATCAGCTAGGTAGGAAGAGAACCAAGACAGAGCAGTGTCCAAAAAATACAGAAAGAAGGGAATATCAAGGAGGAGATGATAATGAACAGTGTCAAAGGCTAAAACAAAAGGTCAAGGAGGATGAAAATGAGAAAAAGCCATTGGGTTTAGGAACTAAGAAATCACTGGTCACTTTGGAAAGAGCAGTTCTGATGGAATGATGAGGTCAGGAGATGTATTGTGAGGGATTAAGAAGAGAATGAAATGAGACAAAGCAAAGGCACCTATTGAAGGTGGCCTTTTTAAGTTCAACCACAAAGGGCAAAAGGTAGGATAGTTGTGGAAATAGAAGATCAGGTGAGGGTTTTTGAGGATTCGGGAGATACGGGAATGTTTATAGGCAGTAAGGAAATGAAGAGAAAAATGAGTGCTAGAAGAGGGTAAAAGAGGAGGCAATCATAAACTAGAGGAATTCCAGGTGAACAGGAAAGACCTCCAGGAACTGATGCAAAGCGAAAGGAGCAGAGCCAGAAGAACATTGTACACAGAGACTGATATACTATGGTAAAATAGAATGTAATGGACCTCTGTACCAGCAGCAATGCAATGACCCAGGACAATTCTGAGGGATTTATGGTAAAGAACGCTACCCACATTCAGAGGAAGGACTGCAGGAGAGGAAACATATAAGAAAAATAACTGTTTGAACGCATGGGTTGAGGTGGACATGATTGGGGATGTAGACTTGAAACTCCCACACCAATGCAACTGTCAACAATTTGGAAATAGGTCTTGATTGATGACACATGTTACAACCAGTGGTAATGCGCGTCGGCCATGGGTGGGGAGTTGCGGGGGGTGAAGGGGAAAGTAGGAGCATGAATCATGTAACCATGTTAAAAATGAATATTAATAAATGTTTTTAAAAAAAGAGGAGGCAATCTATTGAAGGAGACAGAATGGAATGGGATCACTTGAACAATTAGAGGAATTACCATTGGTGTGAAATAAAGCCTCCTCATCACATAAAACAGGGGTGACAGAGGAGATATATGAAAAAGAAATATGAATACTATGAGCTGAGGAAGAGGGGATAGAAGGTGCTCATGGTGAATGGCCTCCAGAGTTTGTAAAATAGGAAGAAAAGTTCTTATCTGAGAATGTGGAGGCAGAAAGCTTGAGGAGGAATGAAAATGTTTGGAAGAACTGCTGTGGAGAGTAAGATAGCGTTTTGATGAGACAGGTACAGTACGATTACCTAGCAGCAGTGAGAGGGATGGTGAAGGATTTTCCCTTTATATGGATCTGCTCTTCCCTGGGGAAGTTACGGAGTCTTCTTCCCTAGGGAGAATAGATGAGTTGTGTCTTCATATACCTATATGTGAGGATTTAATACCACCCTCCCCTCACCCCTTTTCAGTGTGAGGAGATGAAGGCCACTGTGATCCGACATGGGGAAAGTCTTCGAAAGACCAAGGAGGAGATCAATGAGCTGAATCGGATTATCCAGAGACTGACTGCGGAGGTGGAGAATGCCAAGTGCCAGGTGCAGACATTAATCACTCTCCAAAAAAAAAA
The DNA here is from genome assembly GCF_016433145.1 of Gracilinanus agilis. Taxonomy (NCBI): domain Eukaryota; kingdom Metazoa; phylum Chordata; class Mammalia; order Didelphimorphia; family Didelphidae; genus Gracilinanus; species Gracilinanus agilis. Next base: position 289,479,582 of record NC_058134.1, read on the forward strand.
AAAAAAAGGAATTCAGTTAGATTGTAGCAGGAGTAATTCAGTTTAGATGCTAAGGAGAACTTTCCAACAAGGTTCCACAGCATCCTTTTGTCATTTTTCTTAGTGTTTCACCAAGAATTTCAGTCAAAGATGAAAGAATAATAAGAATTGCCTCCTTGAGGGGTCTGTGACTCCAGGACAATTCGATAACTCATTATTTCCTCCCCAATTCTTATGTTTTCCCAGAATTCCAAGCTGGAAGCTGCTGTGTCTCAATCTGAACAACAGGGAGAAGCTGCCCTCAGTAATGCCCGCTGCAAGCTGGCTGAGCTGGAGGGCGCCCTACAGAAGGCCAAGCAGGACATGGCTTGTCTGCTGAAGGAATACCAAGAGGTCATGAACTCCAAGCTGGGGCTGGACATTGAGATCACCACCTATAAACGGTTGCTAGAGGGAGAGGAGCAAAGGTGAATCCCTTGGACTAGCCCCATCCTATCTATACAATGATTCTCCATTCTCCCCTCTGTAGGTCTAGACCCAGGATTACCATGAGCTCGGTTATCTTTAGTTTGCCTCCATCTGCACAAAGCTCTAATTACATATTTTACAAAAGATACATCTCGCCCCCTTCCCATCTAATGTTCTTTTCTCCTCCTTCCCAGGTTGTGTGAAGGTGTCGGTGCTGTGAATGTCTGTAAGTAACCAAGGTCCTGAAAGAAAGAGTTAAGCTAGACAACAGGAGGAAACGGGCAGCTGGCAGTGACAGTAACATAGGATGTTAATCAATCTGGACTTCAATAGGATGATGAGCAACTAGATTCTATCTCAGGATCTTTCCAAGACTTCCAATGATCAATGAGTTGCAAGCCTGGCCATTTCTCTTTCTAGTGTGATCTTGGCCAAGTCATCTCACTTTTCTCAACCTGTTTCCTCATGTGCAAGATAAGGTTAATATGTACTCCCTAGAAGGAAAGGGAGGTATGAACCCTAAAATGCAAAAAGAGGACCTCTTTGAGAAACTCAGTTGTGTGGCCTTCAGGGTAATCATGGGCCAGTTAGGTCACGGCTTCCTCATCTATAAAATAGGAGTTGGACTAGATGACCTCAAAGGTCCTTTCCAACTTGATATCTAAAATCAAATGATCTCTCCTTGCAGCAGGAGAGATTAGGATGAGGCCAGCTGTGCATGTGGGACCAAGGAAGATACCTTCCTATTCCCTTCTCCTGAACCTGGACAAGTGAAAGGCACCTGAGTTAGCAGGACTTTCCATCCCCAAACCCAGGCTGTGGGGTCATACTTGGTGATAACTCAGACATAACTTACCCTCCAATTTCCTCCTACCTGGCAGGTGTGAGCAGCTCCCGAGGTGGGGTCGTCTGCGGAGACCTTTGTGTGTCAGGCTCTCGGCCAGTGACAGGCAGTGTCTGCAGTGCTCGGAGTAGTGGGAACATCGTGGTCAACACTGGGGGGCCCTGTGTGCCCTGCAGCCAAAGTTTCAGCCAAGGGAGCAGCCGTTCAGTGCGATTTGCCTAGATTTGCCTAGAAGCCTATGCTTCAACTGTAAATAGCTCATAGCCTCTTCTCCACCTCCTAGAAATCAGAAGGTAGAGTCACTGCTTCAGAAGATGAGAATGCTGGAGGCAGAATTATTGGGAGGCTTGAGAATGCCCATGGCAGGGACAAAGGGAGGTAGAAAAAAAAAAAAAGGAAAGGAGTTTCTAGTTTTGCAACTCTATCTTCTGAGCAGCCTTCTCCAGCTGGAGCCCCACTTCTCTAGTCTCATCTCTTTATTTCTTGAAGGAGCCTACTCCCCAAGCCAGGACCAGGTTCATCATTATCCCCCATATATTAGGCAGTGGGACTCAAATTCCCTGACCATCCCTTCAAACAATGGTACCTGGCACACCAATTAATGTTAAAAAGAATAGAGGCAATCTTGGTAGTGAGGAGGGATAAAAAGTAATAAGGTGATTGGAGGAGGAATGAAGTGGATAGCTGAGTGTAGGGAAGGGATGAATGATGTGGTATATAAGAAGGTATGTAAGGGAATGAATGGGAGTATATAGGAGGGCAGCTTAAACAGGTTTATTCATGGAGGCTAGCGACAGAGGATACTGAGAGGAAATAGGCTGGGTTTTTTAGGCAGGGAAGGTATCTCTAAGGTACAATAGGAGTTGGGCCAGTCAGAAATGTTTAGATCAAGGCTGGGGGGTTTCTCTAGTTAATTTCTAAAGTCCTTTGAGGGAGGAGTCAAAGGCTCCTCCCTGCCAGTGAAATTGATGTCTGCAGGAAGTCTCCACTGGGTACTTCTTGCCCAAGATGGATGTCTAGGTTTCCCCCAAGAAAATAAAAGGAAAATAATTCTTCCCTCTTCAGCCTTTGCCTTAATCTTCAATACAATCATTCACCAGAGGCTTTGTATAAGTAACAAAGGGGATTTATTAATGTCAAGGATAATCAAAGGGAAAGAGGTTTTAGGTTTTTATAACTGCTGCTAGAGAGAAGGCTCATGCTGGCAGATGGGTCACAAGAGAGGGTTAAACTGAGAGAGTCTGGCTCTCCCAGTCAGGAAGGTTTGACTGCCTTTGAAGTAAAGTATTTATCAAATCACTAAATTAGGGGTGGCTTGATTTAGGATGCCCTATTTGCCTACAGAAACTAAATCCACAATGTCCAACCACCAAGCCCACCCTTCCTCACAGGGCCCACAGGGAAATTCAGGGAAAATAACAGGGATGTAATGGAGAGATCAGGGAGAGGTCCAGAGAAAACAGCTAGGTCCAAATGTCCCAAAGACAATCAGCCCAGGCCAATACCAAAGCTAAAAGGCAAAAGCCAACAGCTCAAAAGCCAAAGCCAAAAAGCAAAAGCCCCTCAGTTGGAATTTCAGCACTATTTATAGCCTCAGGCTCCAACTGCCTTTCTGAACATTCTAAAACCCTAATGGTCAGGGTTGCTTACAGTTGAATTTGCAAAAGCAAAGGCTTCTGCTAGCAACCCTGCATTACACTTTTGGGAGGAAGGGAGCCCTTGCCTTGCCCTTAGCCCCTCTACAGACATTGCAGGAGTCTCAAAATATACCTTCTACCTCCTCCTCTCTCCACCCCATCCAGCCCATCACAGTTCTGGCTCTGAGAGTAAATTCAGACCTTCTAAGGGTTTCCATCTAGCTTCTTGTGGGAGGTGTAACTGCTGGATGAGGTCAGCTATGTTGCTGTTCTCCTCTAACTCTTTGCTATTAAAGCCCCCTTGAATAGATTTCAGTGACCTGCTACTGGTTGGCCCCTGCCTGTACTCTCTCTCTCTTTCCCCTGGGCTTGATTTCTGAGTATCCAATAAATTCATCTTCCCTGTACTCTGGCAACTTTGTGGTTTGTTCCCAAGAAATCCACCCTAGCCCAATCAGGCACCCAAACAACTTTTACCCATGACCACCCCCCCCCAAGAAATATTTGGGCTATACTGACTCCTTATCCTTACACACAGACTCGGATGAGACCTTCTACCTTATCTCTGGCTGCCAAAGTGATCGATGCCTTGTCCTGGACAATGGAGGGAGGAGGAGTGTATAGGGTCCCTGACCTTAGGGAGTTCTGTCTGATCCGAGGACACACACCCAGAACACAGAGATGTCAGGGCTAGGAAGGATCTCAGAGGCAACAAGTTGATAGTCCAGTGGATAGCGTGCTAGGCTAGGAGTTAGAAACACCAGTCCATTACAACCCAACAGGAATCTAGGACTCCACTCCTGTCTTCCCCAAAATCTGAAGGATTAGCCACTTGTCTTATCTAGCCAGGAACCAGGCCACAACACTACTCCCTGCAGTCGCCTCACTATACCTGGTATTGGTTATTCTTCCCTGCCCCCATCTTTCCATCATGTTCTCTCCTCCCTCCCCCATTAGAATGTAACTCCATCACTAATGCATTGTTGGTGGAATTGTAAAATGATCAAACCATTCTAGAGGACAGTTTGGAACTACGCCCAAAGGGCGTACCCTTTAATCAAATAATACTACTACTAGTTCTTAATAGTAAAAAGATTTTTAAAAGGAGGGGGATTATGCAAAAATATTTATAGCAGATCTTTTTGTGGCAAAGAATTGGAAGTTGAGGGGATGTCCATGCATTGGGGAATGGCTGAACAAGTTGTGCTGCTTGATGGTGATACTATTTTGCTGTAAGGAATAAGGAACAGGATGATTTCAGGGGGAAAAAAAATTGGAAAGATCAACATGAACTGATGAAAAGTGAAATAAGCAGAAATAGGAGGACATTGTACACTACAACAGCAATACTGTGGAACGATCAAATGTGACAGACTTTGCTACTAACAGCAATACATTGATTCAGGACCATTCTGAACGATTAGGACAAAGAATGCTCTTCACCTCCAGAGAAAGAATTGTAGAAGTTGGAATGTAGATCAAAACATACAGTTTTCCACTTTAGTTTATTTGTGTTTTTGTTTAGGGGTTTTGGTTCTATATGATCATTCACTTATAACAATGGGCAATGTGGAAGTATGTTTTGCATGATAATATATGTATAACCCAGATTGAATTACTTGCCATCTCCAGGAAAAGGGAGGGAAGGGAGAAGGGGAGACAATTTGGATGTTATTACTTCAGAAAACACACGCGGAAAAGTTGATATTACATGTAATTGGGAAAATATCTTTTTTTTAAAAAAAAAAGGAATGTAAGCTCCTCAAGGGCAGGGATTATCTTGCTTGCTTATATTCATATCTTAGCATCTAGCACAGAGCCTGGTACATAGTAAAACCTTCATAAATGATGCTAGATACCATAGTAGATAAAGCACACTGCCTTGAAGTCCATTCTGGTAAATAGTGTGCCTGCATTAGAGCCAAGGACATTTACATACACATTTTAGCCCTAATCTTTAATAACTGGATAACCATAGTCAAGTGGCTTAACCTTTTTAAAATGAAGATTCAGGGCAGATGGGTTGCTCAGTGGGGTAGAGAGCCAGGCCTAGAGATAGGAGGTCCTGGATTCAAATCTGGCCTCAGACACTTCCTAGCTATGTGACCCTTGTTGTGAGGAAGATTAGGTAGTTGTTAATTAAGTATTAAGGTATACCTAGCAGGAAGGAGCTGGAGCTGGGAATTCCAAGATGGAATGAAGGAGCAGGAAGAAGTGACTTGTCCTCTGAGAGGGACTCCATTGGGGTTAGCACAAACTGTGATTAGCCCTGGGAGATCTCAGAGTAAAGGACACCCTGCATCCTGATTTCCCTGGGTTCCTGTGTGGTGGTGGCATCTAGCAAAGAGGACAAGATCTTCAGTGCAGTACCAAGGGAAGAGGAGAAGTTTGGGATCTGGTGGATAGTGTCTCAAGCACACCCTCTCAACTTGGTACCTGAGACTATCTTGGCTTTTGGCATCCAGAGATCATCGGTGGATTACAGTGAGAACCCCAAAGCCACATCAGCCCTTAGCTGTGCTGCTCAAGCCTGGCAGGACCAGGTCTGAGGCAGTCACCCAGAGACTCCATTACTGCTCCTTGGGCCCTGCCTGTTAGATCACTTAGATTAGTGTAGAAATAAGTCCTCCCCTTTGCCCTGTGGGTTTTGTCATTAGGATTTAAGGTTCTAGAGTAGACATCCCTATCCCACCTTTTAGTTGTACATAATTAAAACCAGTTAATCCCTTTTACCTTGCCTGCTTGTTTCTAGACTCTGGCCTAGGGGACGCTGAGTGACAGTTAAGACCAACTGCCATTCCTGTGTGAATACAGTAAACTCTGGTCTTTCCATCCTGGTCCAGTCTCTCCTAAACCCCAATGTGTGTACCCACAATCACTTAGTTTTATTATAATATCCCTGGTGTCCTCCATTACCTTTATTTATTATCATTTCTACACCCTGGAAAAGTCACCCAACCCCCATTGTCTAGCCCTTAACACTCTTCTGCCTCAGAACAAATACTTAGTATAGATTCTAAGACAAAAGGGTTTTGTTTTGTTTTTTAATGAGGAGTCTAATGCCCATAATACCTACCTCATGAGGCTATAAAATCAGGGTAATCACATTGCAGAGCCTATCTCTTGGGTTTATTGGGAGATTCATGTGAGAAAACAACATCTTTATAATAATCATAAGTAACATTTATATTTATATATATATATATGTGTGTGTGTGTATACATACATATGTGCTGGCACTATTCTAAGTGCTTCACAATTATTATCCCATTTGGTCTTCCCAGCAACCCTGGAAAGTAGGTGCTGTGCTATTATTATCCCCATTTTACAAATGAGGAAACTGAGGCAAAGAGAAGTTAAACAACTTTGTCAGGGTCATACTACTAATAAGGATCTTGAGTTCAGATCTTCCTTGACTCCAGGCCAGGTACTTTATTCACTGAGCCACCTGCAGCCTCAAGAATGCTTTGTAAGACTAAAAGTATTATGTAAGTGTGATCTATTATTATTGTCAGAAGTAGCAGTAAGACCTTTGTGGTCCATCTCACTGTATGATCCTAAGGAAAGTGCTTTGTAAATCTTGTGCCTGCTGAAGGAATGTGTGTTTGTAGTAACATTGTGCTGGTAGTCATTTTCAGTCACATCTGACTCTTCATGATCTCATTTGGGGTTTTCTTGGCAAAGATATTGCAGTGATTTGCCATTTCCTTCTCCAGCTCTTTTTACAGATGATGAAACTGAAGCAAACAAGGTGAAGTGACTTGCCCAGGGTCACACAGCTAATGCATGTCTGAGGTCAGATTGAAACTCGGGAAGATGAGTCTTACTGACTCTGGGCTGGACAGTCCATCCGCTGTGCCACCTAGCTGCCCATTATTAACATTATCACTATTATTAATGTGTCCCAGTTTGGGCAAGAAAGAGATAAAACTTATTTAAACACTGGAACAAGAAAGAAAAAATAACTCTCCCAACTTTCTGCAGGGAGAAATGCACATTTGTGAGAGGATTCCAATCTTGATTTTGCATTCTTTCTGTCTAATTTATTCACAATATTATTATGACTCATTATGGTGATTTGAAAACTTTTCAGACAGCAAATATGTATATATTAACTGGAGAAAAAAAAAGACTAGAGTGAGCCCTTTGGTGGGTGAGAGACTAGCTTGGAAGTAATGAGCAGGATAATTCAGAGCGGAGGTTAGGGAAAAGGTTAATGAGGAATCTGAAGAGTGACTGAAATGGAAGGGTGAGCTTGGAAAGTCAATTGAAATAGGGACCGAGTATAGGAGGAGATCAGCAAAAATTCTCTCCATCCAAATCGGCCGTGTCCTATAAATGGGATAATAAGTGGCAGTAGGTTAAAATGGCACTCAAGGGGATAGCTAAGTGGGGCTGTGGTTTGAAAGCCAGACCTAGAAACAAGAGGTCCTGTGTTCAGATTTTACCCCAGACACACTTCCTAGCTGTGCGGCCTAAATCACTTAACCCCTATTGCCTAGCCCTTACCTCTCTTCTGACCTAACACCAATATACAGTATTGATTCTAAGACTGATGGTAAGGGTTCCTCTACTCCAGGGTAAACATGGACCCTGGGAACCCTGGGTATGCACTGAGACTAGGTACATGAGACACTGTATGAGGTAGATCTGTAATCTAGTTGATAATTCCTCCCCCTCCCCACTCCTGATTCCTTTAGGCACATAGTGTACCAATAAGCTCAGATTTGGTCCCATAGAACATAGCACACTTACAAGGTCCTCCAAAATTACAATAATAAAAATAATATTTTTTTTCCCAAAGGGAGAATGCCTTCAGGTAAAGATCAAGGCTCTGTCCTTGAATTTGGCTAAAAGTGGCTGGAACTGAGAGTTGGCAACTGTCCCCCTGAAACTCTGAAAGGGGAAGTTGGATGCCTGTGGTTCCTTCTCATCCTCAGAGGAATGTGACCCAGGAACAGTGCCAGTCACAAGAGGATCAGGGAGTCTTTGAATGCCTGGGGATGGCACTGGGCTGACCTTGCTCAGGGAAAGTCAGAAAGAGGACATAAAAACTTAGTAAAAGACTATCCTGATTTGGTCCCAAATTTCTCCTGAATCCAGATGCTCAGGGAAAGAGTTGTAACTGCTTGCCAAGTCCTGGATGGGGGAGGAGGTGAGGACATAGAATTTATCCTGAGAGATGGAAGCTTAATGTAGAGAACAGGCTGAAGAGCAACTGAGTGTGGAGAGCCAGGGATGATGTAATCCATTATAATTTTTCTTGCATGACCTCTCCTTAGCCCTCTGAGCATGTAAGACAATGCTTCAGTGGATCTCTTCTCGACTCAAGTCTGCCTTCATCTTCTGAACTGCTAGTGCCTTGCCTCCAAATTTAGCTTATATTTATTTTGTTCATATTTTGCAAACATGTATATATGTACTTGCCATCTTCCCCAATGGGATGGAAGTTCCTTCAGGGCAGGGACTGTTTCATCTTTGTCTTTGAATTCCCAGAAGTAAGCACAGTCCCTTGAACATAGTAGGCACCAGGAGATCTACTTCTGTCAATATACCTCCTTAATGAATGTTAGTTAATATTTAAATTGATTACAACAGAGGCAGCTAGGTGGCTCAGTGGATTGAGAGCCAGGTCTATAGACAGGAGGTCCTGGGTCTAAGACTAGTCTCAAATGCTTCCTAGCTGTGTGACCCTGGGCAAGTCACTTAACCTCCATTGCCTACTCCTTACCATTCTTCTGCCTTGAAACCAATACACAGTATTGATACTAAGATGGAAGGTTAAGAGGTTAAAAAAAATTCTGCATCCAAGAGCTCTATTTCCTTACTACCTGCTCAGTTATGTTGGTTTTTTGTTTAGTTTAAGTTCTGACCTTCTGTCTTAGTAATAACTTAAAGACACAAAAGCAAGAGGTAGAGAAACAGGGTTAAGTGGCTTACCCAGTGTCTTACAGCTAGGAAGTAACTGAGGTCAGATTTGAACCCAGGTCCTTCAGTACTGGAACTCTATCTACTGTGTTTCCCTCCTTGTTCCGTCTTCTTACTGTTCCCACTGGGTTCGAGGCTTCGGCTGGCCGAGTTGCTTAGCTAGCTTCCCTGTAGGTCCACTCTTCTCTGAAGTTCACATTTTAATTACCAGACATGGCTCTTCTCAACTACATTTACATTCTTTAGAACTGTGTACTCTGTTAAAGTTCATGTTTGTGTATGGGTGGAAATTTCAGCAACACTCCAAGAAATACAAACCTGCTTAACAGTAAGAGAACAGGAGAATTTGGGTAAATCGAGAAGCTTCCCCAAGCTTCTCTTCCTATGGTGCCCCAAGATGACAAAACATCAGTCTATAGCACAATCCTATCACTACACACAGTGACTATGGGAAGAGCAGACACATATATAGAGTATTCCAATAGGGAGATACACATGTAAGTATAGGGGGCCATGCCTCTATATGATTTTTTGGGGTCCTGAGTGGCGTGGTGGCATAGGATGGTTAAAGCAGGAGAAAGAAAATGAGAACAACTAGACTAGTGGTTAGCCCATGCTGTCCCAAAGTCTGTGGGCTTGGGAGTTTATTATATACTGGTTTCAAACAAAGAACACAGCTATGAAGGGGTAACAGATCATACATAACCCATTAAAGTCTAAAGAGTAAACGTATAAGTACCAAGACAATGGCCAAATTCCAACCATCAATTAGTAGGGATAATTCTGGGAGAGGAAATATTTTTATGGAGATGCTCACTTATTGAGTTCTATCTTCCAGGATTATAGGCACCTGGACAAATAAAGTCAAGACTAAAAGCACCATACTTTATCTAAGTATGCAGACTTATCTTAAGTAATGTTTGTTAGGGTTTAGGCTTCTTAATTATCAAGGAGAGGAATCATTAACTCAGTAGATGCTGGTCTGCCACTTCAAAGTTTTCCAATAGGAGTTCTAAGAAAGGTGGGGATCAAAACTGAGTCAAAAGAGGAGCCTCAGATTTTTATCTTAGATGGCCCATTCTGTCTGCATTCCTGACATGCAGTGCAGAAAAATCATACACACAGTTTTACTTGCCGATGATTTTGTAATGGGATCCAGATAAAATATCTGTTACAGACTCTGTTTCTCTAAATGACTCCTAATAGCCTCTTGGAGGGATCAAGTTGATTTTGGATTAACCTACCTGCTGGTACCAGAGCCTTTTGGGGCTCAGGTGACCAGGACCAAACACAAAGACTGCCTCAGCCTGGATTGGTCACATAGGGAATCCAGATAACAGGCCCTAAATTTGATCCTATTTCTCCAAAGGCTTTAATACATAGAACGGCTTCCCACATGTAAGGACTCTGCATGTAACCAGGCTGATGTATGGTTAGGATTGGGGTACATTTGCTGGTCTTTCTCCCACATTTATCCAGACATTGCTCCCCATGTGGCCACTCTCCTAAAACCTCCCATAAAACTTAATGGAAGTTTTTATCTACCCAATGTGGGGTCTCTAGCAATGATTTCACTTTCTGTGTCTGACAGACTCATAAAGGTCTAAATTCTGCCTCCTACCCAACAAACCGTTGCCAGGGATTGGATCTCCAATTTATAGTAAACTGGATTTGGGGAGTGTGACACCCTTTGGTCCAACACCCTTTGGAGCTAAGCAGAACAATCTGCTCTCTTCCCACATGATGAACCCCCAAATATCCCCAAACCCTCTCCCAAAACTGTTCTCCAAATTAAGTACCCCAGATTCTTTCACCCTTCCCATATGCCTTACACCCTACTTCTAGGCATAAACTAGAGCCCCAGGAACCCACTGATCTCTCAAAGAATATCAATAATCACTTTTCTTGCCAAATCCAATGTACTGATTTAAAACCAATCACCATCTTTCCTAGTGTCTCGGTGGTATTTGACACTATTATTCTCTCTCCAGAATCCTGATTCCCTTGGCTTCACACACTTTCCTGCTTCTTCCTGCCTCTATTTCTCTTTCTCATTCAATCACCTGTTCTTCCTTTTCTCATTCTCTTAACATAATTGCTTTCCCAAGGTTGTTTTCAGTTATATATGTAAATCATACACAGAGGATGCCCTTCAATGATGCAAGTGAATATATTCTGCAAATAAGTGATTCATGTGTGGATGAGTCATAGACTTTAATCTTCCTGAGATAATATTTGTAAAACACTAAGCACATGCTTGTTCCCTCCCCACCCCCTCACCTCTCTACCAAGCAACAGATGTGAATTTTCAACTACCTTTTAGACATCTTCATAGATTTTGATTTTAGAATTCGCTTGAACTTAAATTTCATCTACAATATCCCTGACATGTGATTGCTCAGTCTTCACTTATACCCATTTTGTGATGGGAAACCCACTCTCTCTCATGGTGGACCACTCCACTTGTGATTAATTTAAAAGATTTTAAAAGTCTCCCCCTTCTACTGAGCTAAAGTCTGCCTCTATCTAGCTCTAGTCACTGAGCCACCTAACTGCCTGCAGTCAGGAAGACTCTGCTTCCTGAGTTCAAATCTGGCCTCACTTATTAGCTATGTAACCCTGGGCAAGTCATATAACCCAACTGGCCTCAATTTCCTTATTTATAAATGAGTGGGAAAAGGAAATGGCAAATCACTCCAATGTCTTTGCCAAGAAAACCCCAAAGAGATTCACAGAGTCAAAAATGACAGGAAAATAACTGAAAATATATCTAGCTAGCACTGCAAATCCAATATATTCAAAATAGAATTTATCTATTTCTCAAAACCTAATATTTTTCCTGACTTCCCAGTAGCACCACTATTCACCCAGCCAACCAGGCTTAAAACTTTGATGCTATCTTTGACTCCTTGTCAGTCATATTCTCCACTATCAGCTCTGAGACAGCAAGGAATGTTTACTCATCTTTATATCTCCCCTAGCAACTAGCTCAGTGTTCTTTCCAAAGTTAGTATTTAGTAACCATTTATTGAATTAATTCCAGTTTAAAAAGATTGGGACCTGAACATTAGGAGTGGAGGCTGAGTTTAGAAAATAAGAGAATGGGAAATGTATCTGAGCCACAAGTCATCAAAGATTGGATTTTCTCTATATTCCCCAGAGTACTTTTGTTCAGAAAACATTAATATTGATGCCAGTATCACTTACCAAACATCCCATCTCTAGACCCTTGGCATCCCTCTAGCACACCTCTAAGATCAGAACACAAGAACATAGGCAGTAAACCCTCCTGAGCAGAACAACTTTATTAGAGGTTTTGTTTTCTTTTGTTTTGTTTTCAGATACTCCCCATATGCCCCGAGACATGAATCTCTACTTTCTCGCCTGCTATATAGTGGTGAAGGGAAATGGGGTGAGGGTAAGGGAGTATGGAACAAGGGAAAGAACCCATCTACTGATCCAGCTTCTCCTTATCTCTTTCCTCACTATAGCTCCAGAGAGAGGAGGCAGATCAAAAGGTGAACTAGGAAACACGGGGAATATCTCTCTTTTTTCTTGATATTACTCCTCCTTCAAGCCTCAGTTGCTCCTAAGCTCAGTTTCTGATGTTTCTTCGGTTGGAAGATGTGGTCCTGATAGAATAAGTCTTCAAGTTCCCAGATCCAGCTCCACTGGAGAAACCAAGGGCATTGGTGCCCATTGCTCCAGAGAAGTTCACTCCACTGCCTAGATTTCCTCCAATTGAATTCAACACAGCTGAAGAGGAGAGAGAGGAAAGGTCAATATGTCACCACCCCATGATCTGAACTGTGATTTATTTAAATGTTCTCAGTACTACCAGGCAACTCCCTAGGACTAGTATCATGAACCAGGTCAAAATATACATTTTGGAATAGTTGTGAATTTCTTTCATACAAGGTCTCCCTCTTTAACATCTAATCATTGGGAGTGGGTCTATTGAACATCAACTAAAAAAGGGCGTCAGCATGTTAAAACCAGTGGAAATGTGCATTGGATATGGGGGTAGTGTTGAAGGGGGGGGGGGTGAAGGGGAAAATAAAAACATGAATCATGTAACCATGGAAACTTTTTCTAAAAAAATAAAATATTTAAATCTTAAAAAATAAAATAAAGTAAAATTTAAAAGTGTGTCAGAGTAGGAAGTTATTTGGCAATCCTCCTAGGGCAAAGGGCCACTCATTTTTCCTGATTCTTAAGGAGTACCTTCCGTTTTTGTTCCTCTCTGGGAAAAGAAGAGCAACAGCCTTTCCTGTTTCTTTACTGCTTCAGATCTACCTATTTCCAGTGTACCTTGAGTCCAACACAATTCGACCATTCAACCTAAAATGTCAGGGCTGATGAGGATCTCAGAGATCTGTGAGAAGTCACAGCTATGCAATAGAGTACTGCACTGAACTGTAAGTGATCCCATATGAGATGTTGGACAAGATTTGGTACTATCCAAAGCATTTCATTCTATGGTCTCGTGAAAGTCCTGAATGATAATGTTCAAAATTTGTATCAAGAAATAACCATAAATTCCCCAAATGATAAATGGTCAAAGAATATGTACAGGAAATTTCCAGAAGAAGAAATCAAAGCTTTCAAGAATCACATGAAAAATGCTCTAAATTACTATTTTTTGATTAGAGAAATGCAAATTAGAGCAACTCTGAGAGATACCACCTCACACCTATCAGACAGAAAATGACAAATGCTAGAAGGGATATAGAAAAATAGGGACACTAATGCACTGTTGGTAGAGTTGTGTTCTGGTCCAACTATTCTGGAAACAATTTGGAACCATACCCAGAGGACTAGAAAACTATGCACACTCTTTGACCCAGTAATACCACTACTAGATCTAAATCTCAAAGCAATCAAAGAAAAAGGGAAAGCATGTATATATGCAAAAATATTTAAAGCAGCTCCTTTAGTGGTGATAAAGAATTGGAAATTGAGGAAATATCCATCAAATGGGAAATGGTTGAATAAGTTGTGGTATATTATTGTGATGGAACACTATTGTGCTATAAGAAATGATGAGCAAGATAGTGCCAGAAAAATCTTGGAAGTCTTATATAAAGTGATGCAAAGTGAAGTGAGCAAAACCAGGAGAACATTGTATGGAGTAACAGCAATAGTGTAATGATGATCAAATGTGAAAGATCTGATGCTTTGATCAAGACAAAGATCCAATACAAGGTAATCCAAAGAACTTCTACTGAAAAATGCTATCCCACCTGCAAAGACAAAAAACTGACAAACTCTGAGTGCAGATTGAAGCAGACTTTTTTACTTTCCTTATTTTTCTTGGGTTTTTATGTATTTTCTTTTGCAACATAGTTAATATGGAATTATTTTGTATGACTTTACATGTATAATCAATATTATATTGTTTGCCTTCTCAAAAGTGGGCTGAGAAGTGGAGGGAAGGAGAGAATTTGGAACTCAGAATTTTTTAAATGAATGTTAATTTTTTTTAAGTAATTGGGCAACATTTAAGGAAAAAAAATTTTTAGAGAGCCATAGAGATGTTAAGAAATAGATTCTAAGTGGTACAAGATGGTAGTATATGTCTTTAAGAATTGCAAAACATGCTCAGTGTGCTCAAATAAAAGTGCTACCAAATCATGCTACATGCTTGATGATTATAAATGACAGCAAATCCTCAAAACTAATAAGTATAGACTTAAACTCTCAAAGGAGATAGTAAGAATATAAGCAGTATCCTAGTGGTGTGACCATTTCAGTAGGTTTCAGTCCTACCTAAGATAGAGACTCAAGGAGGAAATGGTTTTGGCAGGAATTTAAAAGTTTAAAACCATAGCCAGTCATCCTCAAGAGATCCACAACATGAGCATCTTAATCATATAATACTGAACACGCTGGGGACCATAAGATCTAGGTAGAAAACTCAGCAGAGTCAAGATGTGACATTTTGAATGTGTGCACATGAACGATGCCATCATAGCTGCTGGAGATTGGGGAAGAACCACAATGGTGCACTGATTTGTGTGTTAGCATCTCAGAAAGTGGAGTCAGACATAGAAAAGTCAATTAGTACATTCCTTGAAGGAGGCTGCTCACTTTAAATTCTCACAGAAGCCTGCAATGGCATGTATGGTGATCAGGTTTGGAACTCCAGCAAAGGGATAGATTTATGCTAAGAAACCTTGGTGTGCAAGGAATGCACCAAATAGCAAAGGTTTGGGCAAGTTGTCCTATGTCAAGTAGTTGAAAGACTAGGTGGACTGTTTGGCAGTCTACAAAATAATCCTAGAGAGCACCTAGAACCCTGCAAAGACAATGCATCAATACCAATGCATCATTACTACCCACTGCCCGTTGGAAGTTTCATTGGGCTCCTTGGTGACCAACAGGAAAAGACTGATATGGAGTCAGCCAAGTAGACTCCCCAAAAATGGGGCTAGCCCAGTTGCATGTAGATTGTTGGAGGTGGATATATACTGAAGATGGCTCAGATGAAGAAGAAACTTCATCATGGTACCTACTGGAGTGTCAAGGAAAAACCCTGAGGACTTCTGGTCAAACAAGGTAAGGCAGGAGGGTGGAAGAGTGAAGCTGACATTGGAAACCACCATTGTGCTCTCTAATGCTTCCAGATACATTCCAGATATGGAACAGAAACCGTTGATGCAGCTTGGAGACAGTGATTAATACGCTAGGCTATATACAAGCTCAGGACAGTGATTGCAGAAGGATGTGGAATCATCAGTAAATCATGGAAGAAGAATCAAGACTATGGTGGTGGTGGGGGTGGGGTGGGGGCGTTGCTGAGTGGCTCAGTGGATTGAGAGTCAGGTCCAGGGTCCAGATCCTGAGTTCAAATCTGGTCTCAGACACTTCCTAGCTGTGTTACCCTGGGCAAGTCCCTTAACCTCCATTGCCTAGCTCTTAGCATTCTTTTTCCTTAGAACCAATATACAGTATTGATTCTAAGATGAAAGGTGAGGGTTTAAAAAAAAAAAAAAGACTATTAGGCCAAGGAAAAGTCAGTCACAGATGTAGAATGAGAAAGAAGCTAACAAAGTTTTCTTAGGATGCCCTGGGCAGATAATGGCCATTATTGGAATGCAGATAACATGCACTCTAAGTGTGTTACATTTGATCTATATATTTGCTGCATGGTACACATCTTGCTCTATATACTAATTGTACAAATTATGTTTTTGCATCATGGTCTGTGTTTGGTTATTGCATGCACCCCTGGTACACCTAAAGCCATTTGAGCTTTCTTTTTTCTTTTTTTTTTTTTACCCACCATGACCTGATAACTAGGCTATCTACCTAGTTAGCTTCTTGTGCCAGCAGTAGGGACCAAAGAAAAGAGAGGAAAGGGTTATAAGACAATGTTACAGATAATTCCAGTCAAAGCCCTAGACCTAAATAGGAATATCCATATCACAACTGGGGAGACCCAGGGCACCTGAAGTATTTCACCCTAGACCTCTGTGTTTTGAGTTTCAACTTCAAAAACTAATGAATTGGGGCAGCTGGGTAGCTCAGTGGATTGAGAGCTAGGCCTAGAGACGGGAGGTCCTAGGTTCAAATCTGGCCTCAGACACTTCCCAGCTGTGTGACCCTGGGCAAGTCACTTGACCCCCATTGCCCACCCTTACCACTCTTCCACAGTCAATACACAGAAGTTAAGGGTTTAAAATAAAAAAAAAAAAAAAACTAATGACTTACAGATGTTGACAGCTCCAACTCCATCTCCAGTCAACCTACAATTAAAATAAGAAACACTGGTTAGAGCCTATATTCTTCCAAGGCTTAGGTCCCAGTAGTTTTTCTAGTCATTTTTTGTAACAAATTCATCCTCTTCAGCCTGGACTTGGAGGCTCTTCCTCCTGTGGCTTGCTCCAGTCTTCTTGTTTGAAGCTTAGAGTACACATCTTCTTCCTTCTCTTCCTTTCAAGACCCATTTCAAGCACTAAAACCTTCTTCCATTGATCTGCTCTCTGTTCTCAAACTAAAAATGATTTCTCCTTTGACAATTCTTTTGTTTCAAGCCCCTGTATTATATTATTATATAATCTCATAATCTCATATGTACCTCATATCCTCGCCTCCACTTTGTATCAGCTCCATCTAGCACAAAGTCTGACACATAGTAAGCATTTAATAATTGTTGAATGAAAAAAAAAGAGAAAGAAATGAATGTTCCCACCTATAGCAACCTTGCTCACCACCCCTATCTCTTCTTCTCCCATCTCTGAGTGTTCTATCAAGTTTGTTTCCTAGACCTCAAACATCCTCCCCTGGCATTAATAAACCAACTCCATGCTCCCTTCCTAACTCATTTCCCCCCAGGGTCTATTCCTTCCATCTTTCACTATTCCCTACATCCATCTACTCCACTGTGGAAGCAAGTTGAATTTGGAGTCACTAGGTTTTGAACAATGATATAACCCAGTGGAATTGCTCATCAGCTCTGGGAATGAGAAAAGAAGAGATGTGGGAAAGATCATGAATCAGGTAACTATGGAAAAATTATCTAAATGAATAATGAACTTGGAGTCAGGAGACTTGGTTTCTCCTAGTCCTGGTCCTTGCTGCTTCTTTGTTGGGTGACATTTGGCAAGCATTAAATATCTTCTCTACTCAACTGCTGTTAATGAAGAAAGCATTTTTGAGATGCCATAGAAAGATCTCACTATAGAAACATGAGCACGCGATGTTACTGTTTATTGTTATTATCTTTCCTAGATCTGGTTGCTTGTCCCTTCTCTTCCCCCATCAGACTCTCAAGTTCTCAATGTGCCAGGGATCATTGGAATCCTCCTCTTTCTGGTTTGCCCATTGCTCCTTATCCGGACAGGGCTTTCTCTGCACCTCATCCAGGAAGAAAGAAGGAATTGGCTCTCCATAGTGGCTAACTTGGTGAGGATGAAGGGGGGAAGGAGAGGAAGGAGAAGGGTCAGCCTGTATGATTTTTACAGATGTTATAAAGATTAAAAATTCATTCATGGCAGCTGCCTATTTGTATTGTGACTCATGCTTCATTATAAAGGAGCCCTTGGGCTTGGGGCCTCAATGGCTTTGTCTGTTGGAGAGTAAATAGTTGCTAAGAGAAAGCCTAGCTTGTCCCACCCTTAGATTCATTGCACCCAAGAACGGAAGTGGCTGAGAAAAAAATTGTGGGGATGGGGGCTTCTTATGAAGGGAAATACTAAATGACCATAGTGAAGTCCTTAAAAAGGGCTTCTTGTTGTGGTGGGGTCCTTCTTCCTCCAAGAATAGAACACTGTGTTGGATTAGAACAAAAGCCTTAGGCCATTGTTTCGTTTTAAGAAGTTACTTTATGTCCTAAGTTCTTTTAGCTGTAAATGTGGGCTCTGGGCTTCACAATCTTGAAAATCTCTTTCAGCTAAGAGACTCTCATAGGTTAGAAAATTTGGAGATTGGGGCATTTTAGAAAAAAAAAAAAAGAAGAAGAAGAAGAAGCCAGAGGCAGCTAGGTGGCTCAGCCAAGCCTGGAGGAAAGAGGTTCTGGATTCAAATTTAGCCTCTACCTTAGAACTAAACAATATTGACTCTAAGACCAAAGTTAAGAATTTTTTTTTTTTTAAAACAGTCTAGAGGGTAGATCCTGAGAAGTAGCAGCATTAATGGACAAGATATCCAGATCATTCCCATTCTTTTCTCAAGAGGGAGTGGCTTCTAATTCCTGTAAGGGAAGGAGGAAAGGAAAGGATTCTTCTGTGGCCATCAGATCAGTTGCTAGTCTGGTCTTCCCCTTTCCAGAGAGGCGGTTGATTCCCTCCCTTCATACACACCCCATTTTACCATTGTTGGCAATGGTCTTATCTAAAATTTTTCACTGGAAATGCGTGTTGGCTATGGGGGGAGGGGGGGGGAGTGGAGGGGGTGAAGGGCGGTGAAGGGGAAAGTAAAAACATGAATCATGGAACCATGGAAATTTTTTCTAAAAAATAAAATATTTTTAAAATAAAATAAAAAATAAAATAAAAATTTTCACTGCTACCTGTCTTTTACAGGGTCATTTATTTATCCTCCCACACCCATAATCCCACCCTATTCCCCACTCTCTCCCTCCCCCACAAAAAATAGGTAGTAACTACTCCCAGTCCTACTTTGTCTGATAATTGTTCATAAAATAATATTTAGATCAAGATTTAGACCTGGAGAAGAATGCTGGGTCTAAAGTCAGGTAACGTGCATTCAAATGCTGGCTATGCTGTTTACACACCATCCCCACTCCCTCCACCCCCTGGATAATTTTAGACAAGTCATTTAACTTTTCTGCCTCAGTTTCCTCATATGTAAAATTAAGAGGTTGGAATAGATGGTCCCTAAGATTTCTTTACAGCTCTAAATTATCCTATGATCATACAGCCCAATCTTTTCACTTGACAGACGAATAAACTGAGGCACAAAATGGTAATAATGAATACCTTACATTTGTATAGCATCTTATCCTTTTCAAAGTACAGTGGAAAAATTATCAGGCTTCAAATCTGACCTCAACCACTTCCTAGTTGTATGACCCTGGGCAAGTCACTTAATTCCCATTGCCTAACCCTTACTGCTCTCTTGCCTTAGAACCAATTCACATTATTGGTTTTTAAAAAAATAAAATAAAAGGTCATCATGTTGGAGTGTGAGGACCTAGCTCCCAGTTCTAGCTCTGCCACTGGCTATCTCTATGACCTTGGTCCTCACTTTAACTTTAAAAAGAAAAGAAATAAAATGAATGGGTTAAACTCCCCTTACCAATCCCATTCAGATGCAGCTCCCTTGTCTTTAGACCTGAAGATCTATACCCCATAATTTAGCCTTTGATTATATTTTGCTTTGCCATCTAATTATGTATTTGGTCTAAGCCTTGTCTTCCCAGCCAAACCCTTGGCTACTGGAGTGAAAGGCTAAACGAGGAGGCAGTGTAATATCCTGAAAAACACATTGAACTTAGAACAAGAAGACGCAAGTACAAATTAGATCCTGGATCTACTACTTACTTTATGCGGGCCATTTATTATATTTGTCACTTAACCTCCCTGAGACTGTTTACTCATCTGTAAAATGGGGACAATTGTTACACTATAACCTACCTAATGGAGTTTTTGTGAGATCTAGATGAGATAATGTAGAAAAAATATGGCTTTAAATCTTAAAACTCAACATTCTGCATGTAATCTACATGCATTTGGTCTTTGCCAATGCATTTGTTGATCCCTACAGCCCAATGTAAGCTTTTGATATATCAGAATTGTTCCTACATTATTGTCTTTGCTCACTCTATTCTTTCTACCTTCAATGAATCATCCATTCGTTTATTTAATAAACATTTATTGAGGGAGTCTTCCACCCTCCTCTCTGTTTAGCTAATCCCTATCCATCTGTTGAAGACTAGGTACTTCCAGATAATCAGAGCTTTTGAAAATAGAATAGCTGCCCTGGGGGGCAGCTGGGTAGCTCAGTGGATTGAGAGCCAGACCTAGAGACAGGAAGTCTTGGGTTCAAATATGACCTCAGACACTTCCCAGCTGTGTGACCCTGGACAAGTCACTTGATCCCCATTGCCTACCCTTACCACTCTACTGCCTTGGAGCCAATACACAGTATTGACTCCGAGATGGAAGGTGAGGGTTTAAAAAAAAAAAAAAGAAAGAAAATAGAATAGCCTGCCTATGTGTGATGAACTCCCTATCACTGGAAGCATCCATCACACCTTTCAGGTATGGCAATGGTCCCTAAGAGTCTGGGGCCTGATTATCCCAACAGGTCAGGACAGGAGACCTCACCTCACTGGCCACCCCCAAAGGCCACAATGCCCACCTGCTCTCCTCGCCCTCCAGCAGTTTCCTATAAGTGGTGATCTCGATGTCCAGGGCCAGCTTGACATTGAGCAGGTCCTGGTATTCACGCAACTGCCGAGCCATGTCTTGTTTGCTTCTTTGCAGGGCAATCTCCAGCTCCTCCTGCTTGGCCCGGGCATCCTTGAGAGCCAGCTCTCCACGTTCTTCTGCCTCTGCAATGGAGGCCTCTAGTTTTGCTCGCTGCAAAGGAAAAAGGGATAAATGTAAGAGAAAGGTGAAGAGGAAAGTAAGGGAGGACAAAAGGCAAATTTAAGGCAATAAGGTCTATAAAGATTTCATCTATCTATCTATCTATCTATCTATCTATCTATATTTGTCTGCCTCTATCTGTCTATCTGTCTATATCTGTCTGTCCATCTACCTATCTACCTACTATACATCCATCTACCCACCAATCCATCTATCTATTTCTATAGCTATCTACCTGTCTATCTATCATAGCTGTAGATTGAGATTCATGATAACTATCATAGATAGGCAGAGATAGATAAATTGATACACCCAAACATACCTAGTATTTATATAGAACTTTAAAGTTTACAAAGTACTTTACAAATATTTCTCATCATCAAAATTACTAGGTATGGTTCTGTCCAACAGGTGCTATTTCTGCCTCTCCAGCTATGCCTCTGTCTTCTTCCTTCAGTGTCTCATACTTCAGATAGAAGCTAAACTCCAGGGAGGAAGGCAGTCCCTTCTGTACATCTTATAGCAATTCCAGGCAGAAATGGGTCCCCCCTCTCCAAACTTTCTCTCTCTGTCTGTCTCTGTCTCTGTGTCTTTCTCTGTCTGTCTGTCTGTCTGTCTGTCTGTCTCTCTCTCTCTCTCTCTGTCTCTCTCTCTGTCTGTCTCTCTCTCTCTGTCTCTCTCTCTGTCTGTCTCTCTCTGTCTCTCTCTCTCTCTCTCTCTCTCTCTGTGTGTGTGTGTGTGTGTGTGTGTGTGTCTCTCTCTCTCTTTCTCACTTTCTCTCTCTCATCCTTTCTACCTGAAAAATTCTTTATAATGGTCCAAAGTCCTTACAATTCTTTACAAGGTCTTACCCCCATGATTAAAATTATCTTTTCTCCTTCAGATTCTCAGATAAAGTTGGGGAGGGTATATAGTAGAAAAGTCCTGTGAATGGGTAAAAGGATTGTGCTAATTATTTAGGGAATGCTTATAGGGTTGTGTGAGATAAGAAGTATTGGCAGTGGGTAGGGTCTTTGCAGAGGTGGAGAAAGACCAGAGTTGGCACGGTTTTCATAAATGCTGAAAATCTGCTCGTCCCATAATGCCTGCTGATTTTCATTCTTTTAGGATTCAAAATATTAGGTATTTGGGGCTTGCTAGTCATGGTAGGGAAGGGCCCCCACACTACCTGGTTCTTGACATTTTCAATCTCAGCCTGCAACCGCTGGATGGCCCTGTTCATCTCAGAGATCTCATTTCGTGTGCTTCGAAGGTCATCACTATGCTTCCCAGCCTGGGCCTGGAGAGTCTCAAACTAGAAGGAAGAGACAAGAAAACTGGTGACTAATGAGACTGAATGATTCATTCACAGGGTCAAGAAGGAGGCCCTCAGTTTTCCTGCTCACACACACACACACACACACACACACACACACATACACATAGTCCCCAACAATCTCCAATCTACCATAAAGCCTTTGTCTTGAATAGCCTCATTTCCCATCACCTGCTGAAGTCCCTCCCAGACTTCAAAGCTCAATACAAACTTAGCTCCTCCCCGAAGTCTTCCCAAAGCCCCCTTTCAGTAATGCTCTCTTCTAACTTCACATGGCACTTCATTTTGTAATGTAAAAGTGTAATAATAATAATAATAATAATAATAATAGCTAGTATTTCTATAATGCAACTACTATGTGCCAGGCCCTGTGCTAAGCAGTTTACAAATATTATCTGGCTCTCACCCTGAGAGGTGGGTATTATCCCCATTTTAAAGTTCAGGAAAATGAGGCAAACAAATGTTAAGTGATTTATCCAAGGTCACACAGCTATAAAGGACAGGACCTGAATCTATAATTTTATACCTACAGGAGACTCCTTACTACTGGGAAACTCCCCCTTCCAATGCAGACTGGTGTTAGGGACCAAGACTTTAAGATAAGATAGTCACTCTTCTAAGAATAGATATCATTCACTCTTCTAAGATAAGATATTGATCATAGGCCCAGCCATGCTTGGAGACAGTAAGACGCCACCAGAGATTTTCTATGCTCCCTTTCCGCGTTCCTTTCCCCTTAGTATCTGCCGACCCCCTTCTGCCCTCAGCCTATATATGCTTATCATAGATCTGCAATAAACGAGCCTTGCTTCCATCCAAACAACTCTGTGTCTTGCACGCGAGGTCTCCCCTCTTCTTCCCCTATGGGTTCTTAGGTTGCCGTTTCCCCGGACCCCTCGGTTGTGTCCGGCTGGACCCGGACAGTGGCGCCCAACGCGGGGCGAGGCGAAAACGGCTTACCGGACAACTGAGGAGCAGCTGTCGTGGCCGCGAAGATACGTAAGGGGTAGAGGCTGAGCAAGACGCCTCGAGGTAGGGTAAGTTGTCCCATCCCCCATAGGCATTTAAAAATCAAGAGTGTTTCTAAAAAAAAAAAAAAAAAGTGTGTGTGTGTGTGTGTGTGTGTGTGTGTGTGTGTGCAAGGAAAGTGGAAGGAATACGTGTGCATGATGGGAAAAACACTCTCGAAGGAAACAGTGTTCGTGACTGAACTAAAACATAGTCTTAGGGAGAGAGGCATTAGAGTAAAAAAGAAGGACCTGTTCAGGTTTTTCTGCTTTATAGAGCAGCACTGCCCTTGGCTCATTTTGCATAGCACGGGCATTCATCCGCTCACTTGGGACAAAGTAGGTAAGGAACTTAATGGCCTTTTAAGAGCCGGCAAGGAGATTCCAGATGATTACTTTTCTTTCTATGGCTTGATTCGTGACATCCTTAAAGAAGCCGACACGAGTCAACAAGTCTCGCACCTCCTCAGCTTGGCTGAGGATGCTATCTTAGAATCTAAGATAAAAAATGAAGAACCAAACTCGACTAAAGAACAGAGCTCGCCCCTCCAGGGGAATGAGCGTCCCTCGTCTCTTTCAGAGGAACCTATCAAAAATCCCTCCCTTGAGGAGCCCCTTGTTCCCTCTAAGCCCAGACCACGCCTTTATCCAGTCCTATACAGGGACCCTCCTCAAGATAGCACACTTAATCTGGCTTATCAAGCAGAGCTAGAGGAGGAGACAGCCCACTACCATAACAATGGCCCTCTGAGGAATAGACCTCCTCCCTATAACCTCCCATCCCCCACCATCCAACTTGTCCTCCCACATGATTCCTC
This sequence comes from Gracilinanus agilis, assembly GCF_016433145.1. Taxonomy (NCBI): domain Eukaryota; kingdom Metazoa; phylum Chordata; class Mammalia; order Didelphimorphia; family Didelphidae; genus Gracilinanus; species Gracilinanus agilis. Next base: position 289,503,634 of record NC_058134.1, read on the forward strand.
TGACTCCGAACAGGAGGAAGAGGGGGAGGAGGAAAGCGGATCCTGTGGAAATTCCAGGGCCGCAGATACTTCAGGCCTCCCCCACCATCATCGGCCAATTTATAAAAAATTAAAAATTAAGCACATTAAAGACCTGCATTCGGCAGTTAAAAATTATGGCCTGAATGCCCCTTTTACACTCTCCATCCTAGAAGGGCTTGGAGGAGAGGGACACATGCTCCCCTCTGAATGGACCAAAGTTGTGCAATCTGTCCTATCCCGAGGGCAATTTCTAATCTGGAAGGCAGAGTTCCTAGATAGGGCAGAAAATCAAGCTAAGCTTATAGTTGTAAAATTCGCCCGTGAATGCCCCTCTAACCAGACTCCCACCCCCCTTCAGGCTCAAGCCCAAAGACCACCTCCCAGCGTTTGCCCTAAATGTCGAAAGGGTCGGCACTGGGCTCGAGATTGCCGAGCCAAACCTCAGAACTTTTCCCCAATGTGGGGCTCCCATGGGAGCCCCTGCCCAGTTCCCTTACTCGAGCCACAGCCGGCAGCGCAGGCCTGGACCTCTGTGCCGCCTCCACCCGAATATTGATCCCTGAAGAAGGCCCGGTAGTCCTCCCCACCGGCAAATTCGGACCACCGCCTCCTGGCATGTTTTTCTTGGTCATCAGCAGGACGCTCACCACCTTACAAGGTGTAGTTGTGCATCCCACCCTTGTTGATAACGACTACACAGGGGAGATAAAACTTATCATAGAATCTCTGCACGGTCCTATTACCATTCCTGCCGGTAAACGCTTAGCTCAGGCCCTCCCCCTCCCCATGATAGGCGATTTTCCTGCCGCAGCCCAAAAACGAGGTCCTTCCTCACCCGGCTCTTCCAACATTTATTGGGTACAACAACTTACTGAGTCCCGGCCCACTCTGCAATTAAAGATCAAAGGAAAAACCTTCACAGGGCTGCTGGACACAGGGGCAGACTCTACTGTCATCTCCCAGGCTCATTGGCCCCGAGCCTGGCCCCTTCAACCCTCAGCCACCCACCTGTCAGGAATAGGTCAGATCCAAGATACCCTCCAAAGTACTAAGCTCCTCCATTGGCAAGATACTGAGGGCAATAGTGGCACTACCCGTCCCTATGTAGTCGCGGGACTCCCCGTTAATCTCTGGGGCAGGGATATTCTAGCCCAGATGCGGCTCCTTATGGTTAGCCCCAGTGATGCTGTCACCACCATGATGCTGAAATCTGGGTACCTCCCAGGCAAAGGCCTTGGCAAGAACGAACAAGGCATCTTACACCCAATATCCCCCCCAGCCCAAAACGATAAAGGAGGACTTGGGTCAAAAAATGTTTTATAAAGGTCACTGATCCCCCTGCAATCCAGGCAGATAAGATCACCTGGAAGTCCAATTCCCCTGTCTGGATTGACCAGTGGCCTCTAACATCTGAGAAGGTTCAAGCTGCCCTAATGCTAGTGCAGGAGCAACTCTCTCTTGGACACCTTGAACCTTCCACTTCCCCATGGAATACACCTATTTTTGTTATTAAAAAGAAATTGGGGAAATGGAGACCTCTACAGGACCTACGTGAGGTCAATAAGACCATGCTACCCATGGGGGCTTTACAGTCAGGCCTTCCATCCCCGACTGCTATCATTTTCCATTCCCATAGTCAATTCCCCATCCCCCTCATTGACACAGCTCCAAGCTCGTGGCTTTAGCATTGCCCCAGATAAAATTCAAACTCAAAGCCCAAGAAACTCTTTATCCATTAAGTGGCAATCAGACTTTGCTTCTTGCTCACGCCCTCTTTGTTCTCAATTTCCTCACGCTGGATGCCGAAGGGCGTTCCGCTGCTGATCGTCACTGGAATCCGCATACTTCATCTAATCTGGCCACAGTCCTTTGGCGTGACCCCATCACGGGCCTCTGGTGTGGCCCCGACCCTGTCATTATCTGGGGAAAGGGCTCCGCCTGTATTTTTGATAAAGCGGCTAAAAATGCCCATTGGATTCCATCTAGACTGATTAAACCTTTCGCCCCTGATACTAACCCTCCTAAGCCAGGGAGAAGTCCTTTTCTTCTTCCTTTTTCAGAACCACAACCCTGACGACATCACAGATGGGACCTCAGATCCTGAACTCGTTTTCTCTGGCAGTTTACATCATCTACTCCACCTTCCTTCCGGTCACCACTTCCAGTCCTCATCTCCTGGTCCAACAACGATGGGAGATCATCAATCCAGTTAATCAAGCCATCATTACCTCCGTTTCTTCTTCCCAATGGCCCCAATGGACGTGGTTTCCTTCCATTCCGGTCAATCTTTGTGCCCTAGGCGCCCCCCAGATGTCCTCAATCCACTACTGCGCCCCCACCTTCCCTGGCGTGCCTAGCCTCCCGGATTACTGGACTCAATACACTCAGTTTCCTCTATATGGCTGCCCTGGCTTTGATCAGCCACCACACTGTGGGGACCAGACAGACGGATTTTGTGCAGCCTGGGGATGTGAACTGGATATTGGATCCAGGCAAACCAGGATTTGATATCAATCCTAATTGTAATCCCCTCATTATCACATTTACCAACGCAGGGAAACGAAGTGTTAAATGGACAGATGGCTTGACTTGGGGTTTACGACTCTATAAGAAGGGCGGTTTTGATGATGTTCTTCTTTTCACCCTCCACCTCCATGTGCAGCCCCTCATTGTTTCTGTTGGTCCTAACATCATCCTCTCAGATCAACGACGCCCTTTTTCCCCTAACCCCCAGCCATTACCGGCTCCCACGTCTCTCCCCATCCCATCGATCCCCCTTTTTTCCCCTTCATCTCCGAATACCTCCTCCCAGTTACAGCCCCAGTCACAGCAAGGGTCCCTAAATATTCCCGGTACAGCAGACAGATTTTTATCTCTAGTATCAGGTGCCTACACTGCCCTGAACGCCTTCAGGCCAGATTTGACGATTAAGTGCTGGCTCTGTCTGAGTCCACAACCCCCTTACTATGAAGGCATTGCCTATATGGCAGAACCCAATGAAACAGTTCTAGCTTCCCCGCGCTGCGCCGCCTTTTCTCGCCGTCTCACTCTTGCTGAAGTCTCTGGCCATGGCCTTTGTTTAGGCACCATTCCCCGATCTCATGCCCACTTATGTAACTCCACCCTTGACCTCCCCCCTTCCCCTTCCTTTTTGGAAGCCCCGAATAATGGCTTTTGGGCTTGCAATACTGGCCTCACCCCTTGTATATCTCTTCTAGTTTTCAATACCTCCTTTGAATTCTGTGTTCTTGTCCAGCTATGGCCACGTATCTCTTTCCACACGGACGATAGTGTGGCCTCCCTCCTCTCCCCCTCTCCTAGAACACGTAGGGAACCCTTTACTACTTTAGCTATCCTGTTAGGACTCGGCGGTCTTGCTGCAGGCATTGGCACTGGCACTACTGCCCTTCTCCAGACCCAACACTTGGCCGCTCTTCAGAGGGCCATGACAACCGATTTAGAAGCCCTCGAAAAGTCTGTCACAGCCCTGGAACAATCACTCACTTCTCTGTCAGAGGTAGTCTTACAGAATAGGCGCGGTCTTGATCTCCTTTTTTTAAAAGAGGGGGGATTATGCGCAGCCCTCAAAGAGGAATGTTGTTTTTATGCTGACCATACTGGCGTAGTAAGGGAATCTATGGCAAAGTTGCGTGAACGGCTAGCCCAGAGGAAAAGGGAAGCCGAGGCACAGGAAGGATGGTTTAATACCCTTCTCAGAGGTTCTCCTTGGCTCTCCACTTTAATTCCCACTATTATTACACCTCTCTTTATATTTTTATTGATCTTAACCTTTGGCCCTTGGGCCTTCCAACGTCTAACGAAACTCATCAAAACTAACGTTAACTCAGCCCTTGATAAGTTCCCTATGGTTCAATACCATCGTATTGAGATGATGGACACAGAACAACCTGGCAGCACTCGTTTGCAGTTTTCCAGCAGGGCGGTAACCCAATGACGGGAGTAGCACAGGTCCTCAACCCTTGATGGTTGAGTAACTCCCCCTGTGTAGCCTAAGACAGGGGCCGTCGCTGCCAATCTCACTTATGGATTGACCAGGGAACACAAGGTGTCTTAGGAAAAATTTCTGGTGTTAAGACAGACTTGGATTGAACAACAACCAAAGGTTAATAAACTTATTCCTTAGGCCTTTCTATTTAAAAAAGAAAGGGGGAATTGTTAGGGACCAAGACTTTAAGATAAGATAGTCACTCTTCTAAGAATAGATATCATTCACTCTTCTAAGATAAGATATTGATCATAGGCCCAGCCATGCTTGGAGACAGTAAGACGCCACCAGAGATTTTCTATGCTCCCTTTCCGCGTTCCTTTCCCCTTAGTATCTGCCGACCCCCTTCTGCCCTCAGCCTATATATGCTTGTCATAGATCTGCAATAAACGAGCCTTGCTTCCATCCAAACGACTCTGTGTCTTGCACGCGAGGTCTCCCCTCTTCTTCCCCTATGGGTTCTTAGGTTGCCGTTTCCCCGGACCCCTCGGTTGTGTCCGGCTGGACCCGGACAGACTGGCACCATCTCTTCAAATTATAGTCTTATATAATTATAAGACAGTTGACTAGAACATTGAGAATCATTTGGTCAGGGTCATACAACCAGTGACAGGCCTTCTCAGCTCCAAAGTGGACACTCTATCCACCAGGCTGTATTGTCCCTTTATTGTACTTGAAGCATACTATTCTGTATTATAGGTATCTATTTGTCTCCGCATATTCCTCCAATAAGATCCTCTTTCTGTGACTTATCATGGAAAGGACTAGACAATTGTGGTTAAGTGACTTGCCCAGGGTCACCCAACTAGGAAGAGTCTAAGGGCAGATTTGAACCCAGGACCTCTCTGGTGCTCTATCCATTGTGCAATCTAGCTGCCCTATCCATTACATTTCTAATAAGGATCTTTGCTGCATCCCCAAAAAAGAGGAAATGAGTTATACTGTGACACTATGGACAGAGGATTCCTTTTTGGGGCTGACTGTTATCCTAGGAAGGCTACGGCATCTTCAGCCTTGAAGGTCAAGCATTTGTCGATTTGAACTGAGCTAAAGAGGTCAGGGGAATTATTAGAATGATCCCTGCAGGGCCTTGCCAGGTGGAAGATTTGAACTAATCCCAAAGCCTTTGTCACCTTAGTCTGGTACCAGGATTCGGCTTCAGCCCGGCTGCGGTTGGCAATGTCCTCATACTGAGCTTTGACTTCATCAATGATGCTATCCAGGTCCAGGTTCCGGCTATTGTCCATGGAGATGACCACAGAAGTGTCTGAAATCTGGTTCTGTAGCTCATTCAGCTCCTGTAAAAATATGGGCAGTCACAGGCAGGGTCCTGCAGGTCTCCTCCCAGATCCCCTAAGCCCATCAGCCAAAGTTAAGAAGAAGAATCAAGAGGAATGCAACAAAGGAAAGGCAACAAATGAGACAATAAGAGATGGAGATACCCAAAAAGAGACTGAGAGAGATGTCAAGAGATGAAGGAGACTCAAGTGAAATAATGAGAGACAAAGAAATTAAAATAACCAAAGAGATATTGAGAGAGAAGTGAAGAAAGAGAGGGGACAGATACCAAGAGAAACACTGAAAGAGAAATGGAGATGACAGGAATAGTCATACTATAACACTTTAAAAATCTCCAAAGTGTCCAGGGGTTATTTCCTTTGAAATTCCTAGTAATCATATGTAGCAAGCATTATGGGTATTATGACCCCATTTTATAGAGGAGGAAAAGTGGACACCAGATAAAGATGAGGCCCAGAAAGATTAAAAGACCTGTCTGGTTGGAGGTAAAATTAGAATTCAGGTCTTCCTGATCCCAAGTATAGCACAATACTAAAAACAGATACCGCAAGAGACAAACAGAGACCAAAAGAGATGTGAGATAAATAGAGATACCTAAAGATACAAGGAGGCTTGGAGGCCAAAACTGATGGGAGAGAAACAGAGATACAAACACATAGACACAGAGGTTATTGTCAACACATTCGTGAATTAAGGTCCTGCTTGTATTTCAACTGTAAAGAAGATAAAATAATAAAAAGTATGATATAAATAATATAAATGTATTATATAATATATTTATAACATACATCTATATGAAGACATAAAAATATAAATATTAAAATAATATATTATTACAATGGTGGCTGGGGTTGGAACATGCCAGTAATGTGTGATTCCTACAGACTGGTTGAAATTCAGACATAGCAGACTCTAATGGAGGCTGGAAACTAGAGACTAAAGCCAACGTGTAAAATTGCTAATGAAAGTATTAATTGAATTATAACTGGTCCCAGGAGCTAATAGTCCTCCTGAATATTACAAGCCTATTCTCTGCACTTCCATCAAGACCCCCAAAGAACAGTCCAGTTGATGCTATGAAGTGTCCGTAGCTGCACAGGGAAAAAAGAATGAATAAAAAAGAGTGAAGAGTGTGAGGACTGATGAGAAGGGACGAGTGTGTGGCTAGCAGGCAGTGTGTGGGAAAGAATCAGCAAAAATGATGCTAGGAGAGAGGAATATGAACCAAGAATCAGCCTATCTACGACCTTTGGGAACCCTTATTGACCTCACACTTCACATGAAATATTTGTTCCAAGTATAAATATTGAACCCATTCCATGCCTATTTTATCTGAACCTGCCTTTGAGCTTCCACACATATTAAGAAGCTGGAAGAGTCTCCTCAACTTCCCCTCAATCCAGGCCTATATATAACTCCGTAACTTTCAAATACTATCCCACATCGCCCCCTTCCCTCCCCTCACACATACCCTTTTCACATTTCCCCTCCCCTCTCCCCATACACACCCATATGGCATAAGTGCCCCTACCCAGTTTCCTCTATTCCTTCCTATATTCTCAATATCTAACACTACATATAAAATCAGAGCAGACTTCAAAATGATGACCCCACGTATGTGTAGCCCATAGAGGTCTGCCTTTGGCTTCCCACCTGCTGACCCATTTCCTTATTGATTCTTCCAAAGATCTAGGGAGGAATTTCAGGTATTTGCGAGAAGTACCTAAGGTATGTAAGGAAAATGCTCTGCTATTTAACCATAAACTAAGAGAAATGCACAATTACCCTCAATTATCTCTGATAAGTAACCCAGAGAATAAACCAGAAAAACCACTTTTCACATTTGCTTTCTCTCTGTAGGTGCCTCTCTCAACTCCCAGAATCTCCTGGGCTTAAACGAACATCAGGGCTAACAGCAGAATCACAAACAAAAGAGGTAGAAAGAGTTCAAACATTTAGCGAATGATGCTAAAACCATCCCACTGCCCTTCAGAAATCCCACTCAAAGTTCCTTAAGGTTTTCTTCTCCATAGAATAAGTTACTCTCACAAAATGCCTCTTGAGTCCTCAGAGATCACAGATAACTCATTCAGGATCTCAGGCAGGAAGTTCTCTTAGTCCTTTCTCTAAGGGCTTCACAGAATGTCTTTCAGCCATGATTGTTAAATCATTCTAGAATTACGATTAAAACTCTAAGTCCCCAAGAATGCATTCCTTCTTAAAGATACAGTAACAGTATCCCTAATCTCTGTGTGAAGGGCTACTGGAGATGCTGTTACATAGGACTGAACGTTTAGAAGATATCTAGTCCTTTCACTCCACAGAAGAGAGAACTGAGATAAGTGGTTAAAGTACTTGCCCGTGGTCCCAAAGAGTCAGGATTTAAACTTGAGTTTCTCCAAATTGACACTTCTTTCTACTGCTTTATGGAGGGGGAGAGGGAAGGGAGCGGGAGGAGGCAGAATGAAGGGGAGAGAGGAGGGAGAAAGGAGGAAGAGAGGTCATCATTAAAACCCTCCAAAAGGTGTCTGGTTAGATGTCATCCTGCTCAGAGGCAGAGGCTAGATCCCCTAGTCTTCTGATCCGAAGAATCTCAGATCCTAGAAGTCCTCACCATTTCATAAAATGTTCTCAGGAAGTTGATCTCATCAGTCAGAGCATCCACTTTGGCTTCAAGTTCTACCTTGGTCATATAGGCACTGTCCACATCCTGAAATAGCAGAGAAAGGAAGACACCATGAATTCACAAGACCACAAGCAGCCACTTGGAACAACTCACACCCAAATGACTAGACATGCTCTTTCATTTGTTGCACTGCTATTTAAAACCATATTTTGTACATGTCCCTTTGCTTGAAGACAAGCTGTAGAAGCCACCAGTCTCCATTATAACCATGTGCTACTGAATGTTCTTAATTATAGAGATGTTATGATGTAGGATCGTAGTATCAGGAGCTGTAAGGTCATATAGTCAACCCCCTTATTTTATAAATGAGGCTCAGAGAATCATAGTAACTCAGGTCACACAGATAGTAAACAGTAGAGCCATGATTGAAATCCAGATCTCCTGAATCCAATCCCAGAATTTTTTCTATCTTTACCACTATACATACTTGATAGATGATCTTAAAACTCGATCTTATTGGCTAAGATATCTTGAACCTCCAAGCCTGGCATCTAGCTACTTCCTAAAGTTCAAATTGGAATTAGACTCTCAGTTCCATCCCTGACTTGCTTGAGGATCTTAAGCAAGTTGCTTTTCCTCTCTGAATCTATTTCCTTATCTGTAAAAATGGTTTAAAATAAGCCTTATCCTGAGGTCTCCACAGAGGTGTTAGAGGATTGAATGAGAAAATGGAAATGAAAGTACTTTCTAAAGCAAATTAAGTGTCTTACAAATGCTTATTGCTTACCCAGGTAGTTGTTAATATTACTATTGTGTGTATTACATATGCTTTCTTCCATGTGGAGATGAGGATTCCGGACCCACCACCCTTGGGACTCGTGCTTTGTGTGGTTTCTCCATCAGCAAAGATGAGTGTGTGTTGAGCCAGCCACACTCCCTGAAGAGCACTTATTCATTTGTAGGGTACTTGGCCAAGACTAGGAGTGCAGCCCAGAGTACAAAATAGCAACCTAATCCACCAAGGACTGGAAACCATGACCCTTGAGCCATTCCCACCCTGCCCTACCCCAACCAGACTGTTGGTCTTGGGGGATGACACTGTCTGTCCTAGTCATGAAGTTTTATAGACATAACATCCAAAAAAGAAAAGACTTTAGAGATAATCATTTTACAAAAGAGGAAGCTGACTTGTGCTAGAGAGAACAAATTAGTGGCAGAACCAGAACTAAAATGAGGTCACCTTAGGCACATAATTCACACTTACATAGCATCTTGAGGTTTATCAAATGCCTTCCTCACAATAACCAAATGAGGGAGGCACTACTACAAGGCAGTCAGTTAGTCAATAACCATTTATTAAATACCTACTGTGTATCAGTGCTAAGCACTGGGAATCTAAAGAAAGACAAAAGATAGCCCTTCCTCCCAAGGAGTTTACAGTCTAATGGGGAGACTAACAACAAATAAAATGTATATGGGGCAAATTAGAGAAAATCAATTGAGGAAAGTAGCAGTATTAAAGAGACTCAAGAAAGACATGTTTAATCTAACAAGCATCTAATAAATGCCTGCTATATAAAAGATATGTTGACAATTGCTGTGGATCCAAAACCAAAATTACTTCTGCCTTTAAGGAATTTATTCTACTTACTTTGTCCCCAATTTCACTTCTAAGGAAAAAGCCACGTCAGAAACACCAGGAGCAGACCTATTATAAACTACCACCATGTCCAGAACCCTTCCCACTATACCTCGCTGTTGCTCGAAAAATGAACCTTTTTTCCATAATCCCAATTCCATGGCCAAGACACATGGTGGCCCACATTTCTGACCACCCTTGCGCCCCTGCCCACCACTCACCTTCTTCAGCACCACAAATTCATTCTCTGCAGCTGTGCGCTTATTGATTTCATCTTCATATCTGAAAAGAGAAAGAAAAGAATGAGATGAGAAGGAAGCTCTTTGTTCTACCCCACTAGGAACCCTAAAGCAAAGGTAATCTGCTGTCCAATGAGTTCTTCTGGAAATCAGCTCGTCCTCCCCCACCCTTACCCCCTCCAAGTCCTAGGGCATGCCAGAGTGTAAAAGAAATTCAATCTCCCAGGACCCTGTGTATGAGTTTCTGTGGAACCCTGTATAAAGCCAGGGGTACTCCAAATTTGGGATCCATGGAGACCAAGATAGACAGGATCACAAAAGTGAATTAACTGTGTCTCACTGGGTACAATTGGGAGATGAGAAAATTTCAAGAGAAAAGGGGATATTACTCTAATATGGTGTTTGTTGTTTTTTTGGTTTTTTTTTTTTTTTTTTTTTGTAATTTTCAAGATCTCAGGGATCAAATGGTATTGCAGCTAAGGGAGCACAATGGCAGCCAACAAAAAGGATCAAGAGATTTAGAACCAGAAAGTATTTCAATTTGCTAAAGGGTAAACTGAGGTTCAGTGAGATTAAATGACTCATTCTCACATCCAGGTTTCCCTTTGCCCCTCCCTAGCCTTTGAAATCAGCTTCAATGCCCAGAGGGAGACCAGGGAGACTAGGAAAACAGCTGTTTGGTACTGCAGAAAGGAAGAGTGGGCCTCCTCCCTGCCCTCCAGGTTCTTTCCCCACTAGCCCTTCCTTTCTCTGTTTTTAATAAGTGGATCAAAGAGAAGAGATCTAGGAGGAGAAAGGGAAGAGGCGTTTGGAGCAGTGAAATTCATCAAATTAAAAGGACTTGGGTCCAGTGCTCAGAATCCCCAGAGCCTTAGTCAGACCCTCCACTCTTCTCTCTAGCACCTGTCTCCCCCCACCTGCTCTGAGGATTAGGGATGTTGACTTTTCTCTAGGAGGGATGGGAGGGACACTACACCTAGCCAGAAGGCACTGTTTGCTTTCCATAATGATCTAGGCTAATTCTTCTCCCTTATTTATCTAGTCCCTCTCCAATCTGGCCCTATACTCCCCTATGCCAGGAAGCCCGCCTATACTAAATTCACCCCTCTCTCCTAGGATCTTTACTCCTGGGGCAACCCTTACATGGGCAGATTCTCAGATTCTTATTCTCTGATGCCTGCAGCACCCACAAAAATGAACCAGGGTTAGCTCCACCCCAGCACTCAAGCTATGATTTCCAGTGGAAGGGAAGACACAGCAGCTGCCTGCCAGGCTGTCTTTAGTAACCCTAGCCTTCAAAATCTTCCACCTTCTCTGCGTTGATGTCTTCATTTTGTGTGCTTCCTATTGGACTCTGAGTCCTCTTATTCCCTTGACAATTTGGTCCCTTAAGAGCAATGGTCGGCAACCTTTTTGGCTGTGAGAGCCATAAACCTGCTGAAGGAGAAGGATGGAGGTGGGAGGTGCTGGAATATGGGGTGGGGGCTGAAGGGCCCCCTGGGCACATCCTGGGGCTATGCCTGGACTGGCCGGTCAGGAGGTGGAGCCAGATATGGCTCGAGAGCCACACATTTCTGACTCCTACTTAAGAGCATAAGATTTAGAAATGGGAGGGAATTTAAGAGTGCATCTAATTCAAGGACACAGAGACCCAGAAGGGTTGGAACTTTTCCACCTCTGAATTTAAGTCCTCTGACTCCAAATCCAGCACCCTTCTCATTCTACCACACTGCCTCCCCTCCAGTAGTCTGCATCCCCCCAGCAGGCAGTCACCATGCTTAATTTATATTTGGCTGTATTTTGTTTTGAAGTATTTGTTCTGCCTGGATCAGTCCTTTTAGACAAGAGCCCCTTCTCTTCGCCCATCTCTCTCCCTTTCAAGAATAACTCAGAGAAATATGAATAGAAGACTAGAAGAATAACTCATCCCTAGTGTGATTATGCTAGCCTTCATCCAAGAAAGGAGAGCATCTGCTTTCAACTTTGATCACCAAAGAGACTCAGAAAATGGTCCTTCAAAAGACAAGCAGTAGGGTGGGGTGAGAGAGGGGACGAAGGGAAGCCTCAAGACTTGTCAATGAAGGCCTTCATATCAGAGAAGAGTCATTGACCAAGCAGTTTCAACCTGCCACTCCAGAGGTTCCAACAAGAGGGGTCCAACCTTAGCCTGCTACGTGACAGTTGGAGGCTGGGCAGACTAGCAACTGGGCTAGGAGACTTAGTGGGAAGTATAACAGCGGCCTTTCTGCATTTAAAAGGCTATTGTGGGAAAGAAGGAATTGGACTTTGCCCCAGTGAGCAAAAAGAACTGGGAGCAGTGAAGAAAGGTAGCAAATTTTAGGTCTGAGATCAGGAAAAACATCCTGACAATTAGCATTGTCCAACAATTGAGTGAGTCCCCCAGCAGACCCCCCGGTTACCATTTGTCAAGGTTTGGGATTTAAATTGAGAAGGATTAGTCCTCCTGGGATTGAGATTTTATGAGTCTTTCTCAGTATTTTTTGGAAGGGAAGGGGAGATAATGAGAGTAAATGTTACATGATCTATGGAGGAAATTCTGCAGTAACTGTAGCCTGAGAGGAAATTCTGAAGTCCCTGGTTTTGCAGGAGAGATTCATCAGCTCTGAAGACAAGGGTATGACTTTATCAACAGCAGGATTTCCATAGTGGGTCCAAATCCTTCCCAAGCCCCCTTCTCTTCCCCCCTCCCTCCCCAGCCCTTCCCACTGTGTTACTTGGTCTTAAAGTCTTCAACCACATTCTGCATGTTTTTCAGCTCGCCCTCCAGGCGGCCCCTATCTCCTTGCAGACCATCCAGCTGCCTCCTCAGGTTGGTGATATGGGCTTCAAAGATGGATGGAAGGCTGCTGCCTTTGGACGACTTTTGCTCTTGGAGAAGGTTCCACTTGGTCTCGAGCATCTTGTTCTGCTGCTCCAGGAAGCGTACCTGAAATTCCCAAGAAAGAGGCAGATAAGAGACTAGGTGGGGAAGTCAGGAAACAAAACCAATAGAGTGTTGGATCTGAGTTCAAATTCAACCTCAGATACTTTCTAGCTGTGGGACCCTAGGCAGGTCACTTAATCTTTGTTGGTCTTGGTTTCTTCTTGACTATAAAATGGGAACAACTGGGGAAGGAAATAGAAAAGCACTTCCAGGATTTTTGCCAAGAAAACCCCATAGGAGTCATGAAGGGTTGAATATGACTGAACAACTCAACAACAACTACAACAGAGAGACTGGGAACCTAGCACATAGATGAGTATTCAGACATCCCTTACCTGTAGAGGCAGCCTGGCATAATGAATAGAAAACTGGCCTTGGAGCCAAGAAGATCTAGAAGTCCTGCCTCTGGCACATACCAGCTGGGTGACCCTGGACAAGTCGCTTATACTCTCCATGCTCTGAACTCCTCTCTCTGGCTTTAAGCTACTGAGCTCCCTGCATTGCTAGGGGAAACATCATCATTTGGGAGTTCCCTACACTGGTGAAATCAAAGGGCCAATCTCTATCCCCCAAATTGCAGAAAATCCCTTGAGAGAAGGCTGGCCTTTCCTTTTCTCCACAATATTCCACAGAGGTGGAAAACTTCTCTCACTTCTCAGATGTCCAAACCACAAACCTTCCCTTCTAACCAGTGTGATTTTATAGGTCCCTCCTCCAAGGCAAACCTGCCTTAACTTAGCATCTCCTCTAACCCTGCCACCTTTTAACAGTTGACCCTCCATAACTCTGTTACCTCAATGGGGTTTAAGTGACTTGCCCAGGGTCACAAGGTAGGAAATGTCTGAGGTCATATTTGAACCCAAGACACTCCCTTCTCTAGACTTGGCTCTCACTCCTTTGAGCCACCTAGCTGTCCCCTCCCAAAAAAAAGATCACTATTCATATTCCCTTTGCCTCTGTCTGTTCTTCTTCTCATGCCCAAGACAAGGATCTAATTGATCAGTCTGAAAGTTTTTATCATCATCATGATTATTATTATTGCTATTACTATTATCAATAGCTTACCTTTCTATTGTACTTTCCTCACAATGACTTTGTGGGGTCAGTTGTATAAGTGTTATTATCCCTATTTGCAGAGGGGTAAACTGAGACCTAGAGGAATTAAGTGATCTACCCAAAGCCTTCTGGTGAAGAAACTGAACTCAGATTTTATGACTCCAAGACCACTGCTCTTTCTACTACACTGTGGACAGCATTATAACAATGTTGTTATTTTTGTTCAGTCACTTCTAACTCTTCTTGACCCTGTGGACCATAGAGCACCAATACTTTCCATGAGGTTTTCTTGGCAAAGATACTACAGTGGTTTGCCATTTTCTTCTCCAACTCCAACTACCAATAAGGAAACTGAGGCAAATGAAGTAAAGTGACTTTCTTAGGGTCACACAGCTAGTAAGTGTCTGAAGACACATTTGAACTCAGGTCTTCCTGACTCTGAGCCCAGTACTCTATCCACTGAGTCATCTAGCTACCCTTATAATAATAATAATTAATAACAATAATATTTCTATAGCACTTGAAGGTTTTTTTAAGGAGCACTTCCTTTACTGGCAGTATAAACTTTATAGGGCTAGTGCATTAATATCCCCATTTTACAGACACAGAACTGAAGATCACACTACTCATAAGTAGAACAAGGATTTGAACCCAGTGCTTTGACCATGCCTTGGGCTGTGCATCATAGGAGAATTCAGAAGGCCAAGCCTCTGCTCCCAGCCTACTTGGGGAGGCAAGACTAACAATAAAGACAGCGTATGCCAAGTGCCTGGTGAATGCAAGCTTCCTGGAGAAGCTGGAATCTGATCTGGGCCCTGGGTAGAAAGAGGGATCAGGCAAACAATGAGGAAGTGAGAGACACAGGCTCAGTGACTGAGCAGTTTCGGGTAGAAGAGAGGATTCCTGTAGAGAAATAAGGGTGGGAAAGGGCAGGACCTCAAATGCCAGAAAATCTGGGTTAGGGGGACGAAGGGGCCAGTGTGCAATATCAGCCATTAAATATTTATTATGGGGGGCAGCTGGGTAGCTCAGTGGATTGAGAGCCAAGCCTAGAGACCGGAGGTCCTAGGTTCAAATCTGACCTCAGACACTTCCCAGCTGTGTGACCCTGGGCAAGTCACTTGACCCCCATTGCCTACCCTTACCCCACTCTTCTGCCTTGGAGCCAATACACAGTAGTGACTCCAAGACAGAAGGTAAGGATTAAAAATATATATATATTATGTCTAGTATGTGCCCAGTACTGTGCTGAGGATTCAAATAAAGGCAAACCCAGCTCTCAAAGAGCTCTCAGTCTAATGGGGGAAAACATACAAGGTGGTTCAGTGGGTAGAGCTCCTGAGCTCAACTCTGCCTCAAGCCCAATTGTATAGCCCATCCTGCTCTTCTACCTTATTTAGTATTGATTCTGAGACAGAAAATAAGGGCTGGGGAGAAGGGGAATGCCAACATGCAAAGCTGTCTCCATGATAAATTGGCAACAATCAACAGAGGGCAGGCAGTAAAATGAAGAGGGAGTGAGAAAGGCTTCCCAGTAGAAGGGGGGATTTTAGCTGGGACTTGAAGGACCTCCGGGAAACCAAGAGATGAGAATGAAGATGTGAAATAGTCTAGAGTTGCTCCCACCAGCCAAGATCCTGGTCCCTCCTCTCCTATCCCAGCTCTCTTTGTACCCCTCCAGGTCTGACCTGGACTTCCTCTGCCTTTCTGGCACAGGTCATTTGGAAGAGAGTGGAAGGAGAGAGAGACAGGAAAAATCAAAGCTAAAAGGTATTTCAGGGGCCATCTGACCCGAATGTCTCATTTTAGAGATGAGAAACTCAGACTGAAAAGGGAATAAGTGACTAGTACAAGGTCATAAAGATAAAAACAGTAGAGGCAAAATTCAAATTCAGATCCGGTGATTACAAAGCCAGCACTTTTTCTATTATACCATACATAATGCCCACAGAATAACGATAATTCAAATGTTCATGCTTAAGGTGACCAAAGCTCGGGGAGGGAAGGGGTACAAGCATTATTAACTCCATTTTACAGAGGAAGAAACTGAAACTCAGAATTACTGAATTATGGGGAGTCTTTTAGACAAGCTCAGAGCCAAGACTGGAGTTCTGTACCTGATGTCCTTTCCACTATTTAGTACGGAGATCACTTGTGAGTCCACCATCTACTACATCTGCATCTGGTTTGACCCCTCTTAGTCACCCTCAGATGGAAGAGGGGATCAGCAGAGAAGACCCTGACCAAGCTAATTATTCTATCCAGCGAGGTGAAATCCTTTAGGCCTCCGTGGAGCTGGCACTCTAGTGGAATCACTTCGCCCATCCTGTTCTCTCGCCTCCTGAGGGAGGAGGAGCTCGCCTGTGCCCAGGCTGATGAGAAAGGCAGAACATAACACAGATAGAGTTCTAGTGCTAAATGGGATGAAGGGGGCTGGGGCGGAGAGACAGGAAGGGAGATTTAAGAACAAGTCAGGGGGCAGCAAGGTGAACAATGGCTAGAGGGCCAAGCCTGAAGTCAGAAGGACCTGGGTTCAAATCTGGCCTCCAATAACTTTCTAGTCGTGTGACCTTGGATGAGTCACTTAAACTCCAATTGCCAAGCCCTTATTGCTCTTCTGCCTTGGAACCAAGATACACTATTGATTCTGGATGAAAGGTAACGGTTTAAAAAAGAAGAAAGAAGAAAGAAGGTTTGCTCGGCCTGCCAGGCTCTGTAGTCCCCACGGCCTTAGAAAAGAGGGGAGGATGAATTCCCACGTCCACTGCCTCCTCCCTTCCCCCTCCTCCCCAGCTTGGGGACAAAGATCTCCTTCAGGTGTGTGGTGGGGGTAGGGAAAGAGGAGGAGGGCGGCAGAGGCCTGAGCACCCCATCCCACACCTTTCTCACCTTGTCGATAAAAGAGGCGAACTTGTTGTTGAGGGTCTTGATCTGCTCGCGCTCCTCCTTGCGCACCTGCTGGATCTGGGGGTCGATCTCCACATTGAGGGGGACCAGCAGGCTCTGGTTAATGGTCACCTCGTGGATGCCGGCTCCTTTCGCTCCAAAGCCTCCCCCTGAGCGGAATCCCACAGACACCCGGGGCCTCCCAGAGCCCAAGCCATAGAGGCTGCTGCTCCCGAAGCCCCCCATGTGGCCGGCCGAGCCACCCCTGGAGGCCCCCGAGCTCAGCAGCACCTGGGCCCCCCGGCGAGGGAAGGCTGCGGAGCGGGAGCTGAAGGTCTGGGAGCTCAACTGGACAGACATGCTGGGCAGAGAGGGGGCTCCGGCTGGCAGCTGGGCTGGACGAGGCGCTCCTGGACGAGCCTGGGTGAAAAGGGAGTGGTGAGCCCTTAGGAATCCCACCCAGCCAGCTGCCCCTTTTTATCCGTTAGGAGCTGGGCTGGACCTGCCCCAAGCCAGCTGGAGAGATCAGCTTACAGCAGGTAGGGGGGCGGGGTTGGCTGGTGGCCACCTTTCTCTACCTGCCAGGAACCTCCCCAGAGGCACGGACTGGGGGATGGGAGGGAGGGGGCAGTCCCCGTCCTGCCCCGTCCTGGGCCGCCATCGCCACCGCCTAACCCTGAGTTCCCCAGAAAGGAGGACCTGGAAAGAGAAGACGCGGACCATGCCCTCTGGGAGGCCTCCTGGGCCCCAGGAAATGGCCCCTAGTCAGGGCACAGCAATGTAGGCAAAGGGCGGCCTGGGAGCCCTCAGGGCATGGGGGAAGGACTTGTGCAAAGGGCCAGCGAGGAATCAGCCATGGAAGACTTTGGGGGAGGCGGGTGGACAGTCCTAAATTGAGGGGGAGCAGAGAAAAGCTTACTTAATCCCTCTGATCTTCAGTAAAGGATGCTAAATAAAGCAAATCTATCAGATGAGCACTGTGGAGGCGATGACCCTCAAGGCGCTTCCAGATCAAAATCCTTCCATCCTTGGCCGTCTGGGTTTGGGGCTGGAGTGGTGGTGCTGGGCTAACGTGGAGACCCTGGCCCTGGGGTTGGCCGTGGGCCGGAGAAGCTTTTCCCTGGTTCAAGAATCTAAGTCACGGAAGACAAGGAGGTAGGCGAGTGGGAGCCAAGGCTCCCACACGAAATATGCAGCTCTCAGAACCTGGTACCCAGACTGCCAGGATGCTCTTGGCTCCTGGAAAAACCCCACCCCCACCCTTTTTAAAGGCCACAGTGGGAGGAGGCTGGCCTGGAATTTAATCCAGCTCCAGCCAAAGGGAACCTTTCCCCAGGGGTATCCTCTCCCAGAAGGACAGCTCACCTCGGAAGCCAGGCACCCTTAACTCCTAGGCCCTGGAGCTAGAGCCAGCCTCTGACCTAACAGGTTTATCCTAGCACCCCCAGGCCTTAATTTCCACCTAAGAAGTAATTTGGGTAGGGTTCCGATTGAACATCCCTTTCTCTTTTCCATTCTGATTCTTTTTTTTTTTCCCTTTAAATCCTTACCTTCAGTCTTAGATACTGTGTATTGATTCTAAGGCAGAAGACTGGTAAGAACTCGGCAATGGGGATCAAGTGACTTGCCCAGGGTCACATAGCTAGGAAGTGTCTGAGGCCAGATTCGAATACAGGATCTCCCATCTCTGGGCCTGGTTCTCAATCTACTGAGCCACTCAGCTCCCCCTCTTCCATTCTGATTCTTAACCCTCCCCTTGTAGGAAGCTGTTCTCCTGGAAAAATCTGCCTTAAGTCCCACACATTCACACAAATACATTCATACATGATTTAATGGGATGGAGAAGGAGATGGAAGGGAGATAGAATGCTCTGTAAGAAGGGTACAGGAAGGGGTAGCTAGGTGACTTAGTGGAGAGAGAGCCAAGCCTTGAGACAGAAGGTCTTGGGTTCAAATCTAGATTCCAAAACTTCCTAGCTGAGAGACACTGGGCAAGTCACTTTATTCCAATTGCCTATCTTACCACTCTTCTGCCTTAGAATCAATACTTATTATCAATTCTAAGACAGAAATTAAAGATTTTTTACTTTTTAATTATATTCATATTATTATTTTATATTATTATTATTTTTATTATAGGTATTATTTTTTATTATACTTAGTAACCACTACCACCAACAAAAAAAAAACACACTTAACTAAACAAATGCATAAAAAATAAGGTAAGGATTTAAAACGAAAAAGGGTACAAGAAGATTTCCCCCTTTCCTGCATATCTGGGGGCTCAGAGTCATTCTTGACTATTCTCTCTCTCTGTAGAAAGCAGACCTGGGGAGGTGGGGGAGGTAGGTCAAAGCAGGGCATCCTCTCTCCAACCTCACCATCACCTAATAACAGCACCTCCAAAACGAATGAAAAAATTTCTTTTTTTACATTTCTTTTTCTTTTTTTTTATTTTTTTAAAACCTTTACCTTCCATCTTGGAGTCAATACTGTGTATTGGCTCCAAGGCGGAAGAGTGGTAAGGGATAGGCAATGAAGGTTAAATGACTTGCCCAGGGTCACACAACTAGGAAGTGTCTGAGGCCAGATTTGAACCTAGGATCTCCCATCTCTAACCCTGGCTCTCAATCCACTGAGCCACCCAGCTGCCCCTGAAAAAATTTCTACAGATAAGAACAATTGACACCCTCACCACCACCACCTTTCCATGAGCCCTGAACTGTGTCAAAGTCTGCTTTCCTGGCATGCCTATCTGTTCAGCTCTAAAGCTGACCTATTTTAATCATAAAAAGGAATGTATATTTGCACTCATGCAACTGGGTATCTGTGCCCTGCATGTATCTGTGAGTTTGTGTGTGCAAGAGTATATTTTGTGTATCTATATGTACATATGCATGGTGCATAGAGCATGTATATACGTGCATGTTAACGTGTGTCTGGGTGTACATGTGTATATGCATGTATGAAATCATAGGGCCTAGGTTGAAAGGGACCATAGAAGTTATCTAGCCCAGCCTCTTCATTTTATAGTTGAGGAGACAGGCCCAGAAATGTTACCTGGATTTGCCCAAGGTTATACCACTAGTAAATGGCACAGAATTTGAACTCAGCTCACCTGACTCCAAATTCCAGGTTCCTCCTAGCAGGCCACTATGTGTTTATGTCTGTGTTTATGCTTCTAGTGTCTTGTTTCTACTCATGTGTATTCATATCTGTAGGGAATTTGTACTTGCATTATCTGTGTGTGTTTATGTATGTCTTGGTAGGTACAAAGCTATATTTGTTAGTAGCTATGCAGTCACATATGTTGATTGTGTGGTGCTTTGAATTTTAGCACAGAAAACCCCTTTCCGGGGTGGTTAGCATCCTAACAATTCCCAGCAATGAGTCAGACATACCTTTCCTATCTCCTCCCCCATATCCTCCTTAGCAAACAGTTTCCAACTGCTTCAAGACCCTGTTGAGAAAGAGAATAAACATTCAGTTTAGTAATAAACACAAAGGAAAGCAAAAGGTCAGCCCGTCCAAGTATGTAGCCTTGGGCTATTGCCAATCTCTCCCCACCTTGCCTTACCCAGAGCCCTGGGAAGCCTGAGAGATTCCTTCTGAAAACTCCCAGGGCAGCAACTTTGGTGCCTTAAATGCAGGAACTTAGAAATCATCTTTGACTATTCAGATAATAAAAGTTACTCCTTCTGGGGTCAGTCTTCCTCTTGCAGAAGCTCCTGCATGTGTGTGGATGGGAATGAAATGAACTTCCTCAGCAGCATCAAGAGAAATATCGGGGAAACCAAAGAAAGGCAGAGCACTATGAGCTTCCCCAGAGATGCGGGGAGAGGTAAAGCCTCTGCTTTTTGCACTAAGGTAGGCTGCTTGTCTGCCTAAGTATGATCATGGCTTATGGGTCTGTCATTTTTCTTCCATCAGGCAAGCATTTTTTAAGTACTGATGTGTTCACATATGTGAGCACATACATTTGTATGTATGTAGTGCTTTCAATTCAAATACAAAAAAAAAAAAATGTTTTCCTGGGTGTTTAGTATCCCAACAATTCCCAGCAGCTAATTAATGTTATGGTTGTACTAGTGCTTCTGGAGTAGGGCCTGATGGAGAGATGGCCCAAGGTCCTCAGAAGGAATAAGGACCAAAGCTGAGTAAGAATGGGATGCCTGAATGACCACCAAGGTGTGTTAGGGACCACCAGGTCTCCCAAATATTTGTAGCTCAGCTGAGCACCAGATCACATCTACGGTGCCTAAGTCAAAGTGACTGAGTGAGAAGTTGGGATCTGAATCACATGGCCTCTCTGGTTACGTGACTTGGGGTTGAGTTAATGTAAAGATATTAAAGATGAGAACAAGTATTGATAGTATATGGATAATGCTGTTGACTGCGACTTAGCTGAAAGTATTCCCTTTCTCCCTTATATGCAAGGCTCTTAGACTGATCTTTAGGGTAATAACAGCCTTCACCTGGATAAGGTTTAAGAATTTAATTGTAATGAACTCAGGGAAAGGCTTAAGGTTGAAGAAGAAGGTGTGGGGAATCTATGCTAGACTAAGGATGGCGAGGTTGGATGATCCTCTCACCCAAATAGAACCTCTCACCCAAAGTTGTTGTGAGGATCAAATGAGATAGCATTTGTAAAAGGCACTTAGCATTGACTGACATGAAGTAGGTGCATGTTTCCTTTCTTCCTTTCCATTGCCCAGGGAGCCATTTCTTATGACTACTAGGCATTTGCACTGTAAAAAATGAAAAGCAAGATGATTTCAGAAAAAGCTGGAAAGATCTACATG
This sequence comes from Gracilinanus agilis, assembly GCF_016433145.1. Taxonomy (NCBI): domain Eukaryota; kingdom Metazoa; phylum Chordata; class Mammalia; order Didelphimorphia; family Didelphidae; genus Gracilinanus; species Gracilinanus agilis. The sequence goes on from NC_058134.1 coordinate 289,525,151, forward strand.
AACTGATGCAGAGCAAATAAGCAAAACCAGAACACTGTACATGATAACAGCAATATTGTATGATGATAAACTGTGAGCAATGTAATGATCTGGGACAACCCTGAAAGACTTATAATGGGGTTCACCTCCATTCACCTCCAGAATAAAGAACCGTTGAGTTGGATGGATGAGAACCAAAGCAGACTATCTTATACTCTTATTTTGAGGTTTTGATTTAGTATGACTGTGCTCTTACAACAACAAAATATGGAAGTGTGTTTTGCATGATAATAATAATTAAATTTTTAAAAAAATCCAGAAACTAAAAAAATTATTTAGCATTTAAAGCCTTGTAAAATCTAGGTCTAATCTATCTCTCTGGCTGATTTTACACATTATTCTTCTTGTCCTAGAGCAAATCAACCTTTTTATTCTATTTTTCCATCTACAGATCTTCAGGTGGGCTATCACCAATGCCTGAAATGCTCTCCTTCCCAGGCTTTCTTCAGAGCTCCGGAAATTCCTCCAGGTGCTACTGCCTTATTCATGAGTTCAATGTCAGAAGAACTATAAACTGAGCCTCTGACTAATTGATTTCCATGGCTATAGGAACTCACTGTTCTATTTGGACTCCTTATCTTCACTCTCTTCTCCCTCTAGCCAAGGGCCACTCTCCCAAAGTCCTCTCACTTTGCCTCATGACATTTTCATTCTCTCCATATTACCTATTTATTCTACTTTTCCCTCCTAGAATGCCCTAACTCATGTCCAAACTCTACAATACTGGAGAGGAAAAAAGAAAAGAGAGCCACGAGGAGAGAGGGAAAATGAAAAAGTCTGGGCTTTAGTGTCAGGGAATAAACCTCCCAACTATATGCTTGACCAAATCTGTACCTTCTCTTTTCAAACTGCTCTTATGAGCCAGGGAAGACTTTCATGAAACTGTAGTGACATACAATATGACACAATGGATAGAGAGCTGAACTCAGAGTGAGAAAGACCTGGGTTTGAGTCTCATCTCCCTCATAGCCTCACTCTCTAACCGTGGACAAGTGACTTGTGCTTTCCTTCGAAGTCCCAGGAAACTCTATAAAACTTAAAGATTCTCATCCCTAGAACGTTAAATTCTTTTCTCCCATTGATCAGAGCATAACTCCTTTTAAACTTCAATAAGTGAGAAGGCTTGGACTTGCCAATAGTGTCCATCCCTGGAATACAGAACGAAATGATGGTAGTGTCTACATCAGAAGCTGTATTGATTGTACTTCCTTGCCAAAAATGCCCTACACAAATGAATCATGTCTAGTTAAAAAAAATATATTTGATCTGGATCTTAGAAAATCATCTCTTCAGTCCAACATAAGAAAGTACCTAAAAATGGGGGTAGCTAAGGCTCAGTGTATTGAGTGCCAGATCTGGAGACCTAAGGTTCTGTGTTCAAATCTGATGTCAAACGCTTCACAGCTGTGTGACTCAGAGCAAATAACTTAGCCCCCTTTGCTCTTCTGCCTTGGAACCGAATTCACAGCATTGATGAAAGAAAGAAAGAAAGAAAGAAAGAAAGAAAGAAAGAAAATTAAATATGTGGCACTGGCTGAGGGCTCAAGTCTCTCAAATCCCATTAGAGTTGGCAAATTGAGTTTTCAAAGGGAAGCTATTACTTTCTCAGGGTTCTAAGGGTAAGTCTGAGTGATAGATTTCATTCAAGAGCCCCAATCCAGTGTTTTCCATTGATTATTCACCAGCCATAATTTGGTTTTTAGAAAAAGTATTTACTAAGAAAATACAGATTTTTTTTTTTAGAAAAAGTATTTACTTAAGAAAGTATAGATAGTAGATGTAAAAACAATCTCCCCCCCCCAAACTCTCCCCTAATATATGTAGAGTCCAGGGGAAAATGGGCTCAATCTTAAAGAGAATATATAGCAAAGATTAATTTACAGCTCCTAGAAGATCTTTTCTTCTTCTGAGGAGTGCTCATGAAGTTCCCCTGAGGCATAGCTCTCTGCTGACTACTAAGGATTAATGCCTTTGTAGAGTCTTGCTTTTCTTATGTGTATCTAATTTGTCCTTGTATAATCTCTCAGCTCTTTCTGTCTTTTGGGGATGGACACCTGAGAGAGAAGTCTGAATCTTCTGGTCTTCTGAAGTATAATAGGAGTATCTTCTCATCAATGACAGAAAGGAATATAACATTCCAGGCATGGGAAACAGTAAAAATGCACAGAGTAGAGGAAGCTAGGTAGCTCAGTGGATAGAAAGAGATCCAGGGCCAGTCCTGGGTTCAAATCTAACTTCAGATATTTCCTAGTTCTCTGAACCCAATTGCCTAGCCCTAACTGCTCTTCAACCTTACAATCGACTTAGTGTTGACTTTAAGATAAAAGGTAAAAGTTTAAAGAAAAAAATTCACTAAGTAGGAAGACAGGTTCAAGGAACATCAAGTAGGCTAGTGTCACTGGATTGCAGAATGTATGGTATAAAAAGACTAGGATTATAGAAAGAAGTCAGGTTGCAAAGGGGTGTGAAAGCCCAACAGATTTGATCCTGAAGGTAACAGGAAGCATGAGATTTTGTTGAGGAGGGAGGCCACTCAACATACATAGGCAGACTTGTGCTTAAAAAAGCTCCCTTTGGCAGATGAGTTGAGAATGAACTGGAGTGGGGAGAGATCCGAGACAAGGAGATCGATGAAGTGATGAGGAACCTGTACTGGGATGGAGGCTGTGTGAGAAAAGAGAAGAAGACATTTAGGAAAGATCTTATAAAGGTAGAAATGACAAGACTTGGCAACAGATTAAACATTTGTGAGGAGTCAAAGATAATAACAAGATTTTGAGCCTGGGTAGCTTGAAGGATGGTGGGGTCCTCAATAATAATAGGGACGGAAGAAAGCTAGGTGGCTCAGTAGATTGAGAGCCATGTCTACAGATGGGAGTTCCTGGTGTTAACTTGGAAATAAATACAGAACTTCCAAGTAATCAGAAAACCCACTCTTTAATCAGAATAAAAGGGACAGGCTCATTAATCTGGGCACCACACGAATCATAAACAAATTCCATACAGAACCAAATCCCTGGGAGAAGACAGTGTCAACTCCAAAGAGATACTGAACCTGAGAGTCTCTTTATACCATTTGGGAAGCCTGCAAAGATTAAACATAAACAGGTGTGTAAACCTCCTAACATTCAGCAGCTATGGCACTAGAGAATGGACGGCTGTAACAAATTAAAGACAAGGGTCTAACTCAGGAGCTGGGCTTCCTGAGAGGAAACTTTCAACCAAATAGGGAAGTCTCTAAAACAAAAAGGTGCTTAACATTCAAATCAAAATAAGTGTGCTTACTACTGGAGTTTCTCAAAACTAAGGGTAAACTGAGTCATCCAAAAATCCACATTGATACTAGGTTCAAATCTGGCCTCAAACATTTCCTAGCTATGTGACCCTGGGCAAGTTACTTAGCACTCATTGCCTAGCCTTGGAATCAATACATAGTATTGATTTTAAGATGAAAGGTGAGGATTCTTAAAAAATAATAATAACAATAATAGGGTAGTTCAAAGGCAGGGTTAGGGAGAATGAGTTCTGTTTGAGATATGTTGATTTTGAGACATCTATGGAACATCCAGTTTAAGATGATGGGAGAGATTGGAGATAAGGAGATAGATCAGAGCTGGACACATAGATCTAAAAATTATCGGGGGGGGGGGGGTGCAGCTGGGTAGCTCAGTGGATTGAGAACCAGGCCTAGAGATGGAGGTCCTGGGTTCAAATTTGGCCTCAGATACTTCCCAGCTGTGTGACCCTGGGCGAGTCACTTGACCCCCATTGCCTAGCCCATACTGCTCTTCTGCTTTTAGAACCAATATACAATATTGATTCCAAGACAGAAGGTAAGGGTTTTAAAAAAAGCATCATCATCATCTGCATAAAATAACTAAATCTATGGCAATTTATGAGATCACCAAGTGAGACAAAATAGAATGAAAGAGAAGAATATCAAGGATGGAGTCTTGGAGAACACCCATGATTAGAGAGTCTGACCTGGAAAAAAAAAAGCAGCAAAGGAAATGGAAAAGGAATGTTCAGGCAGATAAGATGAAACCCAAGAGAAAGCAATATCCTACAAACCAAGGGAAGAGATATATCTAGGTGGGGAAAGACCGCAGAGAGGTCAAGAAGGACAAGGACTGAGAAAGGGACAGTAGATTGGTCATTTAAGAAATCATAGATGTTCCATTTGAATGATTAAGTCAGAAGTCAGACTATAGAAAGTTTAGACTTTCTATAGAAAGAGAAAGAGAAATTGAAACACCAGTTGCAGATGCCCTTCTCAAGGTTTTTAGTCATGAAAGGGAGGTGAGATTTAGGATGAAAGCAAACAGAGATGGTTCCATCAAATGAGAATTCTTTTAAAGATGACAGAGATTGTGAGCATGTTTTTAGGCAGCAGGGAAGCACCAAGTTGATACTGAGAAACTTTAGATTAATGTAAGAGTGAGGATGATAAAAGGAATAATCCAAGCCAGAGAAGATGGAATCAAAGGTGGGTGTAGAGAGTCTTGCCTTGGAAAGAAGGGCCACTTATTTAATTGCTACTGGGACGAAGAAGGAGAGAATGGGGTCAGGTGGTGTGAATGATGTTAAGTGAGATGAGGAGGAGAAAGGATGTTTCCAAATGCTATAATCTCAGCCAGGCTTGGCAGGAGGGCTCTGGAGTGATCATCTCAGGAGGTAAGGTATTCCTCACCTTTAGATGGCTTAAAGCAGAAATAATGTAAAGTCAATTGATGCTTAGAGGTTGAACCATAGAGAGCAACTAAGTGGCTCAGTGGATAGAAAGCCAGGTCTGGAAACAGGAGATCTTGGGTTCAAATGTGACCTCGACACTTCCTGCCTATGTAACCCTGGACAAGTCACTTAACCCCAATGCCCAGCCCTTACCACTCTTCTGCCCTGGAACCAATACATAGTATTAATTCTAAGATGGAAGGTGAAGGTTAAAAAAAAAGAAGAAAAAGTTGAACCATACAACCTCTGAGTCACCTTCTGATGCTAAGATTCTGTGAGTCTTTAGGGTAGAAAAAGTCATTTCAGCTGAACAAAACTTCAAAGCATTATTAAGTATGCCACAAGACATAAAAACAAAGATGAAAAGCGATAAGAATTTGGACATCAAAGAGTTTACAAGGAGAATGAGGGTAGAGAGAGTTACAACATGTTCACAAGGAAGTAAAGGTTCAGTAGTTTCTGTTGTGTTTGATTCTTTGTGACCCCATTTGGGGTTTTCTTGACAAAGATACCAGAGTATTTTGCCATTTTCTTTTCCAGCTCATTTTACAGATGAGGAAACTGAGGCACATAGGGTTTCCCAGGGTCACATAGCTAGTGTCTATGGTCCTATTTGAACTCAGGTCTTCCTGATTCCACATCTGAAGCTCTATCCACTGAGCCACTTAGCTGCTGCCCAGGAAGTAAAGGTAGAATATAATAAAGAAAAGAGGAAGTCTCTCAGTATAGATTGCAGTTTCACGAGGAGATTCCATAACAGACAAAACTTAAAACTTAAAAGGCACTGTAAAAAAATTTTTTTTAAAAATAAAGAAAAGGATTGATTTAAAAAAAAAAAGGCACTGTAAAAGTCCGGTAGAAGGCAGCAGGAAAAGGAACAGAAGAAAGCATTTGGAAGCAAGTGGTGTGGTCCTGTCATCTCCTGAACTCCATTTTTTTCCATAAGAACTATGATTAGGGATACAAGAACTACCTCAAGAAACACTGGGATTCATCTGCTTTGTAGGAGTCAGCATATTCTAGCCTTCAATGACAAGACCGAGAAGGCAAAAAGGCTTAGCAACACGGAGCCTCAGTGTAGGTGCAGCGTATTTGATGTAATTGAGCCCTCTCATGAGATTGAAGATTCAGTTGATTTGCACTCCCTTGTAGATGTGAAAAAATGGCAGCCATTGACACACAAGTCCTGGGAACATCTACCCGCTGACTCTATAATGTTTGTTTTTGAGTCAACTGAAAATTGGGACTATCACGTTTTCTTTAATCAATGTAATGGGTATCTAGCCCAATTGGTAGAAAGAATTTCACTTCAAAGAAATGGATGAGAAGCAAACTCTTGATAAGTGCTGTGTTGGCTGCTTAATGAAAATGAGGGTCTAATACATTGTAAAGTGTATAAAAATTTAGTATCAGCTCAGCAAAAGAAGATGTGATGTAATATGGAGAAAATTCTGTATGATCTAAATTTTGGCTCACAAAGGAAAATGTGACAATGTTATCTTAATGTATGTGCTGTTGAAGCAACAGGCGAAAATGTTATGAGCATGAAGAAGTTTTACATTTGTAAATCTGTAAATATGAAATGGAACAGGTATTAAGAGTTTAGAATATTGCTAAAGGATTTCTGAATTCGTAAATATTTGTTGTAACTAATTGGGGTATATGAATTGTTCCCTAAGTATGTACTCTGGAGAAGAATGATTTCATGGTTTAGGAGTAAACATGTTTAGATGCAATTTGATAGAATACGATTTTGTGTGAACACAAAATGATTTATGAATTTGTACTGTGGACAAAATTAATTTTTGAGCTAAGTTGGATAAGACAAAATGTGATGAGAATTGGGGCTCTTCTGAGCCACTAAAAGCAAGTGACAGAATACCTGGAGGGTGTCAGGTTTACTGATGGCAGAAGTAAGTTGTAGGTGAGAAAGATGTAGGAGAACATGAGAGCTAGGAGACATGATGTATGAACAAGGAAAGCAGATATGTGAAGTGGGCAAAAGGAGAATGTTGAACACAATTCTGCTTTAAGCAGAGGTTGGAAGGGAAAAAGAGTGTTTTGAGACTGTTTATTCAAATACTGATGGTGAAAAGCAAGCAGAAGACAGTGAGAGAATGTTGCACTGGAAAATGAAGGAAACGGGTCGTTAATGGACTTTTCTCAAAGTTCATTTGAATGTTTTGGGGCTTTTCATTAAAATCCATTGGCAGGAATGTAATGTGAAAGTTTCAATACACAAGTAGGAATGATTTCAGTGAAATAGAATGGAGCCAGGATGCTAAAACTGGATGTGATCCAGAACAGAGATGACTTGACCTTTTATTCCTAAAAGAGGGCAGGTTATGTGCTGCGCTTAAAGAAGAATGCTGCTTTTACGCAGACCATACTGGTATTGCCCGAGAATCCATGGCAAAATGACGAGAGCGATTAGCTCAGAAGAAGAGGGAGGCCAAGGCACGAGAAGGATGGTTTAATACACTCCTTAAAGGCTCCCCTTGGCTATCTACTCTGATCCCTACTATTATTACACCACTTCTCATTCTTTTATTAGCTCTTACTTTTGGCCCTTGGATTTTCCAACGACTAACCAAATTCATTAAATCAAACATCGACTCAGCCCTTGATAAGTTTCCTACGGTTCAATACCATCGTATTGAGATAGCGGACGCGGAACATCCTCACGATACTCGTCTACATTTTTCCAATAGGGCGGTAACCCAATGACGGGAATAGCACAGGTCCTCGACCCTTGATGGTCGAGTAACTCCCCCTGTGTAGTCTAAGACAGAGGCCGTCGCTGCGAATATCATCTATGGATCAACTAGGAAACATAAGGTGCTTTGAGAAATATGGTATAGACTTGGAGGAAACAACTGTCAAAAGGAGTGCACTTAGTTATTATGCCCTTCATTTAAAAAATAAAGAAAGGGGGAATTGTTAGGAGCCAAGACTATAAAATAAAAATAGTAACTCTTCAAGGAGAAGGATACGGATCAAGAGCCCCGTTCAGGCGAGGACATAATTGCAAAAACCTCCTCCAGATAACAGCATGTTCTTTTCCGCATTCCTTCCTAGTAACATCTAGTCCTTTTCTCTCCTCATCCCGACCGCCAGCCCCCTCACCCTGAACATATATATTCTTGCCCTGTACCAGCAATAAACGAGCCTTGCTCCATTAGATTCCCTTGTCTTCTTGAGTGCTTGGTCTCCCCTCTTTCCCCCTATGGTCTCTCAGGTGGCTGTTTCACGGACCCCACTGTTGTATCCGGCTGGTTCCGGACAGTTGTTGGTCAATAATGGGCTTTGTTCATGGAGGTCTTTCCAGTTCATATAGAAATTGAGCAGTTCATCATTCCTTATAGCACAATAAGTATTCCATCACCATCATATATCCTAGTGATAAGGGATATATATATATATATATGTGATATATATATATATGTGATATATATATGACTACTTGTAGGATTTAAAAAGGAACCAATGGAATAAGAAATATTGAAGATGAGAGAAAAAGTAGATGACTAAAGGGACAAGCTCCCAAGGAGATGAGAGGGGATGAAGAACACAAATAGAAGGGTTGGAATTGTCAAAGAGAAGAAAAGCCTCTTCTAAAAGTAGCAAAGGAGGATAGAATGATTTTGAACACAGCAAAACGTTAGAGACATTTAGGGATAAGGAGTTTAAAAAAAAGAGGGAATTCACAATTGATGGCCTCATTTTCTTCAGTGGAGGCAAAGTGATTTGTTAAGAGTCTGGGGTGAAAATCCCACCTTGATAGAGGCTAAGGAGAGAAAATCATAGATTCAGAACTGGAAGGCATCAGGCAACTAAGTAGAATAATGGATAGAACCAGGTCTAGACCTGGGTTCAAATCTGACCTCAGATTCTTCCTAGTGACTCTGGGCAAGTCACTTAACCTCAATTGCCTATCCCTTGCTACTCTTCTGTTTTAGAAGGCAAGGCAAGAAGGAGAAGAAGAAGGAAAGGAGAAGGAGAAGAACAAAAAGATACTTGCAGTATTATCTAATTTGTTGCCTCACTTTACAAATGAGGAAACTGAGTCCAGAAAAATATAATAATGTGGCCCAATCTAATCAGCAAGGACAGAGCCAAAATTTGAACCTAGATCTGACTGACTCCAGATCTCATTCTTTCCACTGCACTGCCCTGTCTCCTTAAAGAGAAGACTTGGAAGTGCTCTTTCAGGGAATACAAGGAATAAAATATATATAATATAAGTTCAGGGGACTCAACCAAGGAAAGGTAAAAAGATTGCTGAACAGCAGTGAGGTCCCATTTGAAATGGCATCATATGAATTTGTAATGGACCCAATGTGATTTATGATTTCCTACATCAGCATTTTCAGAGTAGAAACAATGACAGGAGGGATGACCTAAAGTAGAGAATTATGAGTATATGAATGTCAGTAGAAGCAAAGAATGTAAGGGTGGAGTATGCACAGCTGTTGCTTGGTTGGCTTTAGCCCAGGAAGGAGAACTTCAGGAAGCACAAAAAGGGCTTCACCCTTTTTGCTTCTTTTCACTGGAACTTCCAGATGCCAGGGTAGGAAGGAAAGGGAAGGGGGGAAGAAGCATACTTGGAATTTAACCTATACTTGCCCAGAGGATCTTGAAACTATCTAGCTGCCTTCAGTCTTTGATTCCTTTTCTGAGCACAGCTTAGCAACCAGCAGTCCTAAAGAATGGCTCTTTCCAGCCAGGGGCTGACGTTTTGAGTATTCCTAAATTTGAAACCTCTTGAGTTGGGGCATTGGCCACCAGCTGCCCAGAGAGAGAGGATGCTCTTCTAAGAAGCAGACCACCAGCAGAAAGATCTACAGCTTCTACCCTTGAATCTCTTGGTCCCTTGTCCCACTATAGGATAGTAGTCAATATTTACACCGAAGGTTTACCAAATGTGCTTCTTATATTATCTCATTTTTTTCATCTCAACAACCCTGGGGAATAAGTTATATTATCATTCCCATTTTACAGATGAAGAATCAGAGGCAAACAAATTATGACATGCAGTACTTACATTCACTAAGTATCTGAAGTAGTTTTTTAACTCAAGTCTTCAAGATTCCAAATGCAGTACTCTAAGTCAGGCCTACAGACAGAATGTTCTGGGTTCAAATCTAGCCTCAGATACTTCCTAGCTGTGTGACCCTGGGTAAGTCATCTAACTCCAATTGCTTAATCCTTACCCCTCTTCTACCTTAGAACCAATATGTTGTATCAATTCTAAGAAAGAAGTTAAGGGTTTTAAAAAGGGGGGTAGATTTTCAGTACTCTGTTCAATACTCTTCCTAACTGCCTAAAACCTTATTATGGTCGAATTGGAGAGCTGGATCTGCCGAATGGGAAAAACCTGTTTAGCAATCCCACAAAATAACACAATTACTGTAATGGACTGTTTCTTGCATCTGCTCATGCGTGCCTGTGATCCCTTTGTGCCCTAATGTTATTTTCTTTACTGGAAAGAAATAAAAGCTGTCCCATACCTGATACCCCTATTGTACAGCCAGTACCTTTGTGGGAGGGCACCCAAAACTTAAGTCATACTTGAGCTTTGTTTTAGAAATATCTCTAGAATTTTATTCCAAGTTGGGGGCAGGGTCAAAGAGAGAAACTGACTCCCGTGAGGGTCCACACCTCGGATTGGACGTTATCAGGTACCTTCTTCTCTTGTGAGAGTGGCAGGAGGGGGGTTCTGAGCTGGAGGTGACAGAAGGAATAGTTCTAATGAAGAGATTGGTAAATGAAAAAGGTCTCAAGATTGTGAAAGGAGCTTAGTTTGGAGGAATGATATAGCCTAAGCTACAACTTATTCCTTTAAAGTAACTGAGCTTCAGACAGTCCACAATACTGTGTATATGTTCTCCCAAGTCCCAGTCTAGGGAACCATCTTTGTGTCCCTAAGAACTTGGGGGTGTGCTTTACGTCAAAAGACATGGCAATGCCCATTTCCCAGAGCACAGAAGGCGGCATGTCAAAGACAATAAAGTCCTAAAAAATGAAGTCCTGGGACAGCTCGGGAGATAGAGAGCCAAACCTGGAGATGGGAGGTCTTTGGCTTCGAATCTGGCTGTGTGACTCTGGAAAAGTCATTTAACCTCCATTGCCTAGCCCTTAGTGTTTTCCTGCCTTGGAACCGGTGCTCAGTATTGACTTAGGAAAAAATAAAAAAAGAACAAAGCCCTACCTTGGGCAAGAAAGCCTGGTCTCCCAGTCGAGGACTTCATCTGTATTCACCAAAAACAGCAATCCTATCCTCAGAGAATTAGTTCTCTCTTCTACTGGTCTCACCTCTGCTCTGACATTATCCTTCACCCCAGATTCCAGTGAAGCAGAGACCCTTCTACCAAGGCCAACTTCTCTACCCATACCCCTGATCCCATCCCTTGCTACGTATTCCACCAGGCTGGCCCCTAACGTGATCTTCATGCTCCCTCTCATCTTTTCCTATTAAATGGCTTCCCACCGCTAGGGAGTGTGGGGTCAGCTAAGTGGAGCGATGAATCTGGGTTTCCAGGTAGGAAAACTCCTCTTCCTGAGTTCACATCTGGTCTCAGATACTTACTATGTATCTGGGCGAGTTAATTAACGCCATTGGCCTCAGTTTCCTCATCTGTAAAATGAGCTGGAGAAGAAAATGGCAAACCATTCCAATATCTCTGCCCAGAGAACTCCAAATGGGGTCATGAAAAGTCAGACATGGCTGAAATGACTGAGCCACAAATTGAATGGCTCCTGCTCCGCTTCCTACAAATATATCCATATCTCCCAAGACGCCAACATCCTTCCCTCAATCCAACCATCCTTACTATCATCCAATATTTCTCTTTCCCTTCTCTATCCTTGAAAAAATGATATAGTGCTTTAGGGTTTGCAAAGCCCTTTACATTTGATTCATATCAACTCATTTGATTCTCATAACAACCTTGGGAGGTAGCTACGATTATTATTGTAATTTTACAGATGAGGAAACTGAGGCAGAAAGAGACCGCAAATGGCTTGCCCAGGGTTACATACATAGTAGTGTGCTGGGAAATATTTAGCAACTTTCTCCAGGGGGGGGAAATAATGTGGCAAGAGACGTTTTTTTTTTTTTTTTTCTTTTTTTTTTTTTTTTTTTTAAACCCTTGTACTTCAGTGTATTGTCTCATAGGTGGAAGATTGGTAAGGGTGGGCACTGGGGGTCAAGTGACTTGCCCAGGGTCACACAGCTGGGAAGTGAATGAGGCCGGATTTGAACCTAGGACCTCCTGTCTCTAGGCCTGACTCTCACTCCACTGAGCTACCCAGCTGCCCGCAAGAGACGTTTTTAAGCTTAATCTGCATTAATAACATTTCCTCCATCACTTTCTTAAGCCAATCAATAAAACAATCAATCTGATAGACCCTGGAACCAAAACCCACCTTCCACCAATCCCTACCAAAACTAACCAACTCCAGTACCTGCCAGCCCCAACACCTGCCTGCCAGGACACCAAGACTGTTCCTTCCTTTGCCCGCCCTGCATTTAGCAACCAACAGTTTTGATTTACTAAATACTGGATCCAGCACATCCTGGAGGAGGTTACCGTCTAGTCTGAATTTGAACTCTGATCTTCTGGATTCAAGTCAAGTGCTCTATCTCCTGCCACCTTGTTGCCTTTTTCGTGTGTGTGTGTGTGTGTGTGTGTGTGTGTGTGTGTGTGTGTGTTTTGTTTGTTTCTTCATTTCTTTGTATCCTCAGCAAACAGTGCAATATCTGGCACATGGCTAGCTTAATACATATTTGTTGATGGATTCAAATAAGTGGCTCAAGGTCACACAAGTATTAATGGACAGATTTCAGCCCAAGTCTTTTGATTGCAACTCTAAAGCTTTTTTTTTTTTAACCCTTACCTTCTGCCTTAGAATTGTTACTAAATATTGGTTCCAAGGAAGAAGAGCAGCAAGGAGTAGATGATTGGAGTTAAGTGACTTACCCAGGATCACACAGCTAGGAATTATCTGAGGTCAGATTGGAACCCAGGACCTCTTGTCTCCAAGTCTGCTTCTCTATCCACTTCCCTTAAAGTTCTTTCTACTACATCAGTCACTGGTATTACGAGCAGGAAAATAAATTTGAACTCAGGAAGATAAGCCCTTCTGAATCCAGGCAGAGCATTCTATCTACTGCATCAAACAGCTGCCCCCATTTCTAAGGTGATTTCCAGCTTTAAATCCCATGATGTATTCAACTAAGCCCTAGTCACTAAAACTTCCAGACCACTCACAAAACTTACTAATGAAAGAGCCCAGAAGTGGGAAACGGGGGTGATAGTCTGTATGAATAACATGGTCTTATTGACTGTCAGCAGTGGAAACTGAGGATAACATTTCTATTTTTTATATTAGAGAAACTCTATTCACTACACCATTTGGAATAAAATAATTAGGAAGGGCTGATCATTCAGAAAATTGGGACTGTGAACACTGAAATTTCAATAATATAGTCTGTCAAATAGCCCCTTCCACATCTATTTGTCTCAACACAGTGACCCAAACCCTGGGCAAGAAGGGTAGACCGGAAAAAAAAAAAAAAAACATAGAATCTCATAGTATAAGGGAATTGAGGAGTAGCTATGTGGTTCAGTGGACCCAGGTTCAAATCAGAGAGTAAATGAACTTCCTAGCTGAGTGACCTTGGGCAAGTCACTTGACTCCAATTACCTAACCGTTACCACTCTTTTGCCTTGGAACTGATACCTAATATTGATTCTAAGACAGAAATGTTATTGTAAGTATCAAGTAAAACAATATTTGTAAAGCATTTTGCAAACCTTTGAGTGCTATGTAAATTCTAGCAAGTGCTATATATTCTAGAGGGAAGTTGTTTGAAGGGAGTTTGAAAAAAAGTTAGGAAATAGAGGAACAGAGGAAAAAATATGAAGGGATCCCAGTTTGGGGAACAAGTTTTATGAATAAAAGATAGAGACATTTGCCTCTTTGGAGGAGAGTTGTGGCCAGAGAGATTCCAAAGTCTTGGGATATAAGAAGAAGGGGTTCTTGGTGGCCATCTGGTCCAATTCCCTCATTTTATAAGTGAGGATGCTGAGGCTCAAAGAAAGGAAGTGACTTGCCCAAGGCCACACAGGTAGCAAGTGGCAGAGTCAGGATTCAAAACCAGGTCATCTGACTCCAAGCCCAACATTCTTCCTACTGTACTATAGGGTGGTCCAAAAATCTTAGAGCTGTGGTAGATTATTATAGCCTAAAACTACATAAAAATTTCTGCAACAAATAAATAAATATATGAAAGGAAGGAAAGGAGGAAGGAAGGAAGGAAAAAAGGAAGGAAGGATAGACTACCTCTCCTCATGTAAATATAAATAAGTTGAAATTGCTTGATAGGAAGAAAACAAATCATTATTAAGTGCCTACTGTGTGCCAGGTAATTGTGCTAAGTGCTTTATAAATATTATCTCATTTAATTCTCACAAAGAACTATGAAAGGTAGATGCTTTTTTTTTTTTTACAGTTGAGAAAACTGAGGCAACTAGAGTCTAAGTAACTTGCCCAAAATCACACAATAAATGTCTAAGGTGAGATTTTAACATATCTTTCTGAGTTTGGGCCAGATCTCTATCCCATGTGCCAACTAGCTACCTCTGAATATTTTGCTAAAAAACATTTACATGCATACACATATTTACAAATACAATTAAATTAATAATTGAGGCAATTCCCCCATTTGGGCATAGCCTTTCTTCCAGTCAATGACTTCTTTGGAATATATATGCCAACCAGTGAAATCTCTGGATCAAGGGTGTGGGCATTGAGCCACTTTCCTTGAAGAATTCCAAATTGCTTTCTAGAATGGCTGTGCTAATTCATAGCTGAACTTTTAATGTATCAACATAGCCATCTCTCCACAACCCCTCCAACACTGCTTATAAACCTTAGGGTTGTTTGGGTTTAGATTTTTTCTTTCATTCGGTCATTAATAGTTTGAAATTCTTTCTTTTGGGACCTGTTTGTTCATATTCTTTGATCTCTTATCAATTGGGGAATTGTACTTATGTGGTTTTAATTGCTTCTCCATTCCTTTTGCTTTAATCTCTCAAGTTAACAGAGAAGGTTCTCCCTGATTTCCCTAATTTTTACTTCATAGTTAAGTGTCTACCTGGACCCAAACAGCCTCAGAAACCTTTGGGATCCTTCATATCCCCCTTAGCCAAACTTGAGTAAACTGGGAAACATTCCAAACACATATTCTCATCCCCCTCAACCAGTTACAAGGCTGAGAAAATCCTTAAGTCTAGATCTTGAAGCAAAGATGATTGATAACACCATGCTCAAAAATTCCTTAAGTCTAGTTCTTGAAGCAAAGATGATTGATAACACATTGCTTCCCACCCTTCCGGGCAACTAGGTAGTGCAGTAAATAGAATGCATGTCCTGAAGTCAGAGAGACTTATCTTTATGAGTTTAAATCTGGCCTCAGACACTTACTAATGTTATAAAGAAGTAGAATGATCTTTGTTAAAGGAGGGATAAAGGTGATGAAGTGATTTGGAAGGGGAATGAAGGAGATATCTGAGTGTAGGGAAGGAATGAATGAGGTGGTATATAGGAAGGTAAGGAATGGATGGGAGTATACAGGAAGGCAGCTCAAATGGGCTTATTCGCTGAGGCTAGAGACAGAGGATACTGAGGAAATAAGCTGGGTCCTTCTGATAGGGAATCTAAGGTATCTCTAAGGTACAATAGGAGTTGGGCCAGTCAGAAATGTTTTATATCTGGCTGGAGGACTTCTCTTGTTAATTTCTAAGTCCCTTGAGGGAGGAGACAAAAGGGCTCCTCCCTGCCAGTGAAACTGATGGCTGCAGGAAGTCTCAGGTAGGTACTTCCTGCCAAGATGGATACCTGCGGTTCCCTCAAGAAATTAAAAAAAAATAAATAATCCCTTCCCTCTTCAGCCCTTGCCTTAATTTTTGACACAATGATTCACCAGAGGCTTTGAGTAGGTAACAAAGGGGATTTATTAATGTCAGGTTAATTGGAGGGAAAGAGGTTTTAGGTTTTCTAACTGCTGCTAGGGAGAAGGCTGGATGGTGGGGAATGGGTCATAGGAGAGGTTTAGACTGAGAGAGTCCAGCTCTCCCAGTCAGGAAGACTGCCTTTGAAGTAAAGTATCTATCAAATCACTAAATTGGGGTAACTTGTTTTAGGATGCCCTACTTGCCTACAGAAACTAAACCCACAATGTCCAACCACCAAGCCCACCCTTCCTCCCAGGGCCCAAAGGGAAATTCAGGGGAAATAGCAAGGATGTAATGGAGAGATCAGAGAGAGGTCAAGAGAAATCAGAATGGTTCAAATTTCCCCAAGACAAAATAAGCACAGGCCAATTCCAAAGCCAAAAGGCCAAAGCCAAGCCAAAAAGCCAAAGCCAACAGGCTAAGCCAAAGCCCCAAAATCAAAAGCCCCCAGGCAAAGTGAAAGCCAGAAGACAAAAGCCCCCTCAGTTGGAACTTCAGCCCTATTTATAGCCTCAGGCTTCAACTGTCTTTCTGAAGATTCTAAAACCTCTAACTGCCAGGCTGTGACAGTTTGAAAATGCAGAAGCAAAAGGCTTCTGCTAGCAATCTTGCATTACATTGTATGACCCTAGGCAAGTCACTTAATTCTATCTGCCTCCATTTCTTTATCTGTAAAATGAGCTGAAGAAAGAAATGGCAAACTGCTCCAATATCTTTGCCAAAAATAAATAAGTAATAAAGCCAAGAGGGGTCAGGAAAAGTCAGACACAACAGAAACAACTGAACAACAATAAATCCTGCCCATCACTATCCTGGAATCCCTGAAAAGAAGAAAGCATCTCAAGCACATCTTTTTTTGTACAAAGTGTAAAAGCTGAGGCACCATCTTTAAAGTTGTCACCCCAGCACCCCAATTTGGATATAAATTTAGTGGGCTTCCATACTCCTCTTTCATACTTAGGCTGAAGCTTCAGTTGGCTGTCCAGAATATCATTTAATAAATCTCATTTGGATATATTAATCTTGCTTTCCTCCTTTCCCTTCACCTAGAATAGATGCTGAATTATAGCATAATCATCCATTTAGAGAAGCCTTTGACAAAAAAAATGTAGACATTAAAGTGGGTAGGAGAAATCCATCAATTCTCTGCATTTTAAACTTCTCATATCCTCCATTTAGATTATTGCAATGAGTGTCCTTAATTTATGTCCTTCCCATTTCTGGTTACTAGGCTACAAGAAAGAATGAATTGAATGAATGATATTTAAGTACTTAATGTGTAGCAGGCTGTACTAAGAGCTTTGGTTACAGAGATAGTCCCAATGCTCAAGAAACATATATTCTAATGGGGAAGACAACATATATAGGGGACAGATGGCTAGCAAAAAATGTTTTGATCTTGGAAGTCACAGGGATGGTGAGTGAATTATAGAACAGCTGATTGATAGGTCCTTTCCAAAAGTGATGAGTAATGGGAAAAGGATAGGGATAGAATAAGATTTAAGAGAAGTTGAAGGCTTTCTTTAAGACACATATTAGGAACTCAAGGGAAAGGATTTTAGCAGGCAGAAGGCAGAGGAGAAACAACTTGGAAGTGACAACTGCTAGAGTCAATGACTTCCTGGAGGGAGTTGGGCTCTTCCTATACAGATGAGAAAACTGGTACACATAGAAGGGAGAGGACTTAGCATTTGCCCAGCTATTTTAAAAACAAGACAATCATTTTGTTAGCCAGATTTTTTTTTCAACTGACCTTGAGAAGATATGATCTGAGCTTGGAGTGGTGAGGAAAGCTGATGAGTGTGACCTCTGAGTATATTGGCAGAGGAGCATGACCATGCCTTAAGTCTAGATTCATTCCTTCACTTTATAAACACTAATTGAGTTTCCACCAGGAGTGTAAAATCTCAGAGTTGGGAGGAAACTCGTCTTGTCCCTAAGTACAACTTCCACCTACCTAATCACTTCTGCCACATCCCAACAGATGGACAGCCAGCCTCTGCTTGGTCATTTCCAGGTGCAAAGAACTCGCTGCCTTATAGAGAAGCCCAGTCCATTGTTGGAATACAGAGGCCAGTTGGCCTCTCTTGAGCTGACTGTCCATCCCAATTTTCTCTCAGACCCATTTTAGAGTCATCACCCTCCCAAGGTGAAGTCCAACTCTACTAGATAGTGGCGTAGCCAAGGCAGCTCCTTCCTCTCCCCCAAAATTAAATGAAAACATGCAAAGATCTGAGTTTTGCTTATGCTCAGTTTTCTTTAGGTTTTAATTTGGGGCTCTTCAGTCAGTCACTAGTTTCTATTGACTATGGAGGACAGCTAGGTGATATAGTGGATAAGAGTATCAGGTTTGGTGTCAGGAAGACTCATTGTTCTGAGTTCAAATTTGCTCATAGACACTTCCTAGGTGTGTGAACTGGGCAAGTCATTTAAACTTATTTGCCTCAGTTTCCTTATCTATAAAATGAGCTGGAGAAGGAAATGGTAAACCACTCTAGTATCTCTACCATGAAAACCTCAAATGACTGAAAAAGAAAATAATTATGTACAGGGGCAGCTAGGTGGCCCAGTGGATAAAGCACCAGCCCTGGAGTTGGGAGGTCCTGGTTGGTTCAGATATGGCCTCAGACACTTCCTAGCTATGTGACCCTGGGCAAGTCACTTAACCCTCATTTGCCTATCCCTTGCCCCTCTGCCTTAGAGTTATCACTAAGGCAGAAAGTAAGGGATTTTTTTTAATTGATTACGCATAATTATTTAGACCACTCACATTAGGAGTCAGTCATTCTGATGTTTGCTGACCAGCCTGGGGGAAGTTTAATAGGGAAGGATTTGAACTGTCAGTGTTGACTACATAACCTCCAAAATCACTGTGTATAGTAATAATAATGAATCATAAAGATCACGTCAATGCTAATCATTTGTACCCAGGTTTCAACTTCTCAAAGTGCATTTCAAAGTTCTTGTTCAATCTAGTTTGAGTCTTAAAATATCTCTGTGAGACAAGAAAAACTGTCATTATTGTCCCCGTAGTATAAATGAGGAGCCTGAGACCCAGGGAGGAAAAGGGATTTATATAAGTCACAACTTGTTGAGTCTCTTGATTACAAATTCTCTCCTTTTTCTATTATAGGACACTGCCCATCCTGGCTCCACAAAAAATGGGTACAGCTTGTGATGAGGAAGAAAGTTGGCTAGAGTCACTGAAAAACAGGAAAGTTGAATCAACCAATCAATAAACTTTTACTATGTGCCAGGCATTGGACTAAGCCCTGGGGATCCTCCCCACAAAAGGTTAAAATAGTTTCGGCCCTCATGGAGCTTACATTCTAAAGGGAAGGATAGATCAATAGATAGAGAGAGAGAGAGAGATGGATGAGTGGGGAGGTGGATGGATGGATAGATAACAGAGATAAGAGAGAAGGATGGATGGATTGATGGATGGATGGATGATAGATAGATAGACAGACAGACAGATATGAGAGAGAGAGAGAGAGAGAGAGACTAAGAGAGACTAAGAGAGACTAAGAGAGACTAAGAGACTAAGATTTAAGCCATGGAATGTAAATAATGTCCTATCTGGTTTTCCTACCTCAAGTCAATACTTTATATTGTTGCTGTTCAATCACTTCTGTTGTGTCCAACTCTTTATGACCCCACTTCAAGTTTACTTGGCAGAGATAATGAAAAGGCTTACCATTCCCTTCTCCATCCAGTTCATTTGATCCATTAGGAAACTGAGGCAGACAGGGTTAAAGCTACTTGCCCAGAGCCACACAGCTAGTAACTGTCTGAGGCTGGATTTGAACTCAAGAAGTCTTCTTGCCTTCAGACCTGGCACTCTATCTACTGCTCCACCTACTTGGCACATTATATATACTGTATAGAGACAATATAGAATATATAAACTCTAAAAATAATAGTGAGAGAGAGAGTCATTGGAAGGTTAACTAGGAGGTGTGAGAATTTATTTTTCATATGTTGTATTAATTCTTATATGCAGTAGAAAGTATCCCTGGAGTAGAAAGGCCCTATTTCATGCACATTAGGGAGAATTACTGTGTATTCCTGTGTCTGGTTCTAGATCAGAGATTTAGTCCCAAAAATCAGCCTCTCAAAATAATTTTAATGGTAATGGAGAGGAAGAACCTCACTATGAGGAGGGATTGTTTTAGGCTTTGGACTTCTCTCTTTCCCTACCCCCACCCTAAGAAGCACAGTTCCTGGCACACAATAAGAGTTTAACAGATATGTGTTGATTGGTTAAATCAGTGGTTCCCAAACTTTTTTGGCCTACCGCCCCCTTTCCAGAAAAAATATTACTTAACCCTCTGGAAATTAATTTTTTTAAATTTTAATAGCAATTAATAGGAAAGATAAATGCACCTGTGGCCATCACCGCCTCCCTGGATCGCTGCAGCACCCACCAGGGGTGGTAGCGCCCACTTTGGGAATCACTGGGTTAAATCAAGGCACTAACTAACAATCCAGGAAAAGCCTCCTTCCTAAAGAGACTGGCATTTGAGCTGAGTGCAAGTATTACAGATGATAGCTAGTGCCAAGGTTCAGAGAACAGAGATAGAGAAGTGTGTGGGAAGTGGCAAGTGAGCCACTATGGTAGGACCATAGAGTGTGTGAAGGAATGAGCAGTGCAGGCTATGAAGAGTTTTAAGTAACAAAGGGAGGGGAGGAAAGGAACAAGCATTATTAAGCATCTACTATGTGCCACAAAAGTCTAGTAGGAAAGTGCTGTCATTGTTCCCATTGTCCAGTTGAAGAAACTGAAGCAGATAGAGATTTAGTGACTTGCTCAGTCACACAGCTTGAAACTGTCTGGGTCAAATTTGAACTCAAGTCTTTCTGTCCCCAGACCCAGTATGCCTATCCAATGTACCACCTTAACTGCATCTAACAAAGGAGTTTGCATTTGATCCCAAAAGGAGTTCATTGAGTAGAGGAGTGATATGGTTTAGGAAAATCATTTTGGCACCCATGAAGAATGGCTTGCTTGGACTAGGGAAAGGCTTGAGGTAGAAAGCCCAAGTAGGAAATTATTTACATTCCCATGGCTTAAATTATTTTAATTTTTTTTCTTTTCTCAGGAGTGGGCTTATTACTTTATAGAGCACATGCAAGGCCCAAGTTCTCCCCAGAACCCACCCTGGTAGCAAGTATTTGGTCCAGTTTGTCATTTCATGCTTGGTATCTTTGGCTTGACCAAGAAAGAATGCAAAGCCCTAAAACAAGACTATCTCTGAGGAAAATTTGCAGCAGAGGCAGCTGTGAATCAGTGATTAAAGAACTACACCTGGAGTGTATCTGAGATCTATCTGAATTCAAGTCCAACCCCAGACACTTCCTAGTTGTGTGCCCCTGAGCAAGTCACTTAATCTCTGATTGATTTAACAAAAGGGTCCACTGGATAAGGAAATGGCAAAGCACTCCAGTATCCTTGCCAAGAAAACCTTATGGAAACATATAGTCCATGAGGTCACAGAGCCAGACATGACTGGTTGACTGAACAACAATGACATACTTTCATTTCCTTGAGCCTCATATGACTAGATAGACTTTTTTTTTTAATTTAAACATTTACTAATAATCATTTTTAACATGGTTACATGATTCATGCTCCTACTTTCCCCTTCACCCCCCGCACTTCCCCCACCCATGGCCGACACACATTTCCACTAGTTTTGTCATGTGTCCTTGATCAAGACCAATTTCCAAATTGTTGGTAGTTGCATTGGTGTGGTAGTTTCGAGTCCACACCCTCAATCATGTCCACCTCAACCCTTGCGTTCAAGCAGTTGTTTTTCTTCTATGTTTCCTCTCCTGCAGTCCTTCCTCTGAATGTGGGTAGCATCTTTACCATAAATCCCTCAGAACTGTCCTGTGTCATTGTATTGCTGCTACTACAGAAGTCCATTACATTCTATTTTACCACAGTATATCAGTCTCTGTGTACAATGTTCTTCTGGCTCTGCTCCTTTCGCTCTGCATCAGTTCCCGGAGGTCTCTCCAGTTCGCCTGGAACTCCTCCAGTTTATTACTCCTTTTAGCACAATA